>NC_054486.1:113168571-113292303 GCF_017639515.1 Carcharodon carcharias
CTAACCCTAAATCCTAACCCTAACCCTAACCCTAACCCTAACCCTAAATCCTAACCCTAACCCTAACCCTAACCCTAACCCTAAATCCTAACCCTAACCCTAACCCTAACCCTAACCCTAAATCCTAACCCTAACCCTAAATCCTAACCCTAACCCTAACCCTAAATCCTAGCCCTAACCCTAAATCCTAACCCTAACCCTAACCCTAACCCTAAATCCTAACCCTAACCCTAACCCGAAATCCTAACCCTAACCCTAACCCTAACCCTAAATCCTAACCCTAACCCTAAATCCTAACCCTAAATCCTAACCCTAACCCTAACCCTAACCCTAACCCTAAATCCTAACCCTAACCCTAACCCTAACACTAAATCCTAACCCTAACCCTAAATCCTAACCCTAACCCTAACTCTAAATCCTAACCCTAACCCTAACCCTAACCCTAACCCTAAATCCTAACCCTAACCCTAAATCCTAACCCTAACCCTAACCCTAAATCCTAACCCTAACCCTAAATCCTAACCGTAACTCTAACCTTAAACATTAACCCTAAATCCAAATCTCAAACATTAATCCTAAATCCTAACCCTAACCCTAAATCCTAACCCTAACTCTAACCTTAAACATTAACCCTAAATCCTAACCCTAACCCTAAACCTAAATCCTAAACCTAACCCTAACCCTAACCCTAAATCCTAACCCTAACCCTAACCCTAACCCTAACCCTAAAAATTAACCCTAACCCTAACCCTAAATCCTAACCCTAACCCTAACCCTAAATCCTAACCCTAACCCTAACCCTAACCCTAACCCTAAATCCTAACCCTAACCATAACCCTAAATCCTAACCCTAACCCTAACCCTAACCCTAACCCTAAATCCTAACCCTAACCCTAACCCTAAGCCTAACCCTAAATCCTAACCCTAACCCTAACCCTAAATCCTAACCCTAACCCTAACCCTAACCCTAAATCCTAACCCTAACCCTAAATCCTAACCCTAACCGTAAATCCTAATCCTAACCCTAACCCCTAACCCTAACCCTGACCCTAACCCTAAATCCTAACCCTAACCCTAACCCTAACACTAACCCTGAATCCTAACCCTAACCCTAAATCCTAACCCTAACCCTAAATCCTAACCCTAACCCTAACCCTAACCCTAAATCCTAACCCTAACCCTAACCCTAAATCCTAACCCTAACCCTAACCCCTAACCCTAACCCTGACCCTAAATCCTAACCCTAACCCTAACCCTAACCCTAACCCTAAATCCTAACCCTAACGCTAACCCTAACCCTAAATCCTAACCCTAACCCTAAATCCTAACCCTAACCCTAACCCTAACCCTAAATCCTCACCCTAACTCTAACCTTAAACATTAACCCTAAATCCAAACCTCAAACATTAATCCTAAATCCTAACCCTAACCCTAAATCCTAACACTAAACCTAAATCCTAACCCTAACCCTAAATCCTAACCTTAACCCTAACCATAAACACTAACCCTAAATCCTAACCTTAAACACTAACCCTAAATCCTAACCCTAACCCTAAATCCTAGCCTTAGCCCTAACCTTAAACACTAACCCTAAATCCTGACCTTAAACACTAACCCTAATTCCTAACTTTAAACACTAACCCTAAATCCTAAACTTAAACACTAACCCTAAATCCTAACCCTAACCCTAAATCCTAACTTTAACCCTAACCTTAAACACTAACCCTAAATCCTAACCTTAAATACTAACCCTAAATCCTAACCTTAAACGCTAACCCTAAATCCTAATCTTAAACGCTAACCCTAAATCCTAACTTTAAACACTAACCCTAAATACGAATCTTAAACGCTAACGCTAACCCGTAACCTTAAACACCAACCCTAAATCCTAATCTTAAGCACTAATCCTAAATCCTAACCTTAAACACTAACCCTAAATCCTAACCTTAAACGCTAACCCTAAGTAGGAATCTTAAACACTAACACTAACCCTAAATCCTAATTGTAAACACTAACCCTAAATCCTAATCTTGACACTAATCCTGAATCCTAATCTTAAACACTAACCCTAAATCCTAACCTTAAACACTAACCTTAAATCCTAATCTTAAACACTAACCCTAAATCCTAACCTTAAAAACTAACCCTAAATCCTAATCTTAAACACAAACTCTAAATCCTAATCTTAAACACGAACCCTAAATCCTAATCTTAAACACAACCCTAAATCCTAATCTTAATCACTAGCCCTAAATCCTGACCTTAAACATTAATCCTAAATCCTAATCTTAAACACTAACCCTAAATCTTAACCTTAAAACCTAACTCCTAATTTTAAACACAAACCCTAAATCCTGACTTTATACACTAACCCTAAATCCTAACCTTAAACACTAACCCTAAAACCTAATGTTAAACGGTAATCCTAAATCCTAACCTTAAACACTAACCCTAAATCATAATCTTCAACACAAACCCTAAATCCTAACTCTAACCCTAAACCCTAACCTTAACCCTAACCTTAAACACTAACCCTAAATCCTAAGCTTAAACGCTAACCCTAAGTACTAACCTTAAACGCTGACCCTAAATCCTAATCTTATACACTAACCCTAAATCCTAACCTTAAACACTAACCCTAAATCATAATCTTCAACACAAACCCTAAATCCTTATCTTAAAAGCTAACCCTAAATCCTAATGTTAAACGGTAATCCTGAATCCTAATCTTAAACACTAACCTTGAATCATAATCTTCAACACTAACTCAAAATTCAAATCTTAAACTCTAACTGAAAATCCTAATCTTAAACACTTAACCTAAATTCTAAGCTTTTCCTAATGTAAAACGGTAATTGTAAATCCTAATCTTAAACACTAACCCTGAATCATAATCTTCAACACTAACCCTAAATCCTAACCTTACACACTAACCCTAAACCTAACCTTACACACTAACCCTAAATCCTAATTTTAAACACTAATCCTAAATCCAAATCTTAAACACCAACTCTAAATCCTACTCATAAACACTAACCCTAAATCCAAATCTTAATCACTAACCCTAAATTCGAATCTCACACACTAACCCTAAATCCTAATCTTAAACACTAACGCTAAATCCTAATCTTAAACACTGACCCTGAATCTTAATCTTAGATGCTAACCCTAAATCCTAATGTTAAACGCTAATCCTAATCCTAATCTTAAACACTAACCTGAAATCCTAATCTAAAAGACTAACTCTAAACCCCAACCTTAAACAATAATCCTAAATCCTAACCTAAAACACTACACCTAAAACCTAAACTTAAACAGTAACCCTAAATCCTAATCTTAAACATTAATCCTACATCCTAATCTTAAACACTAATCATAAATCCTAATCATAAACACTAATCCTAAATCCTAATCTTAAACACTAACCTTAAGTCATAATCTTAAACGCTAACCCAAAATCCTAATTTTAAAAACTAACACAAAATCCTAATCTAAGAGAATAACCCTAAATCGTAACTTTAAACACTAACCCTAAATCATAATCTTCAATACTATCCCTAAAACTCGAATCTTAAACACTAACCCTAAATCCTAATCTTAAATACTAACCCTAAATCATAATCTTAAACGCTAACCCTAAATCCTAACCTTAAATATTAAACCAAAATCCTAATCTTAAACAATAACCCTAAATCCTAAACTTAAAGACTAACCATCAATCCTAATCTTAAACACTAACCCTAACTCCTAATATGAAAAACTAACCCTAAATCCAAACGTTAAACACTAACCCTAAATCCTAACCTTAAACACTAACCCTGAATCCCAATCTTAAACCTTAATCCTAAATCCTAACCTTAAACACTAACGCTAAATCCTAATCTTAAACACGAACCCGAAGTCCTAATTTTAAACACTAACCCTAAATCCTACTCTTAAACACTAACCGTAAATCCTAACCTTAAACACTAACCCTAAATTCTAACTTTACACACTAACCCTAAATCCTAATTTTAAACACTAATCCTAAATCCTAATCTTAAACACTAACCTTAAATACTAAACTTAAACACAAATCCTAAATCCTAATCTTAAACACCAACCCTAAATCCTACTCGTAAACACTAACCCTAAATCTTAATCTAAAAGACTAACCCTAAATTCGAATCGCAAACATTAACCCTACATCCTAATCTTAAACACTAACCCTGAATCCCGATCTTAAACACTAATCCTAAATCCCAAACTTAAACACTAACCCGAAATCCTAATCTTAAACACTAACCCAAAATCCTAATCTTAAACACTAAACCTAAATCCTAACCGTAAACACTAACCCTAAATCCTAACCTTACTTACTAACCCTAAATCTTAATTTTAAACACTAATCCTTAATCCTGATCTTAAGCACTAACCTTAAATCATAAACTTAAACACAAATCCTAAATCCTAATCTTAAAACCAACCCTTAATCCTACTCATAAACAGTAACCCTAAATCCTACCCTTAAACACTAACCCTAAATCCTAAGCTTAAACACTAACCGTAAATCCTGACCTTAAACATTAATCCTAAATCCCAATCTTAAACACTAACCCTAAATCTTAACCTTAAAACCTAACTCCTAATTTTAAACACAAACCCTAAACCCTAACCTTAAACACTAACCCTAAAACCTAATCTTAAACACTAATCCTAAATCCTAACCTTAAACACTAACCCTAAATCATAGTCTTCAACACAAACCCTAAATCCTTATCTTAAAAGCTAACCCTAAATCCTAATGTTAAACGGTAATCCTGAATCCTAATCTTAAACACTAACCTTGAATCATAATCTTCAACACTAACTCAAAATTCTACTCTTAAACTCTAACCGAAAATCCTAATCTTAAACACTAAACCTAAATTCTAACCTTTTCCTAATGTAAAATGGTAATCGTAAATCCTAATCTTAAACACTAACCCTGAATCATAATCTTCAACACTAACCCTAAATCCTAACCTTACACACTAACCCTAAATCCTAACCTTACACACTAACCCTAAATCCTAATTTTAAACACTAATCCTAAATCCAAATCTTAAACACCAACTCTAAATCCTACTCATAAACACTAACCCTAAATCCAAATCTTAATCACTAACCCTAAATTCGAATCTCACACACTAACCCTAAATCCTAATCTTAAACACTAACCCTGAATCCTAATCTTAAACATTAACCTTAAATCCTTATTTTAAATACTAACCCTGAATCATAATCTTCAACACTAACCCTGAATCATAATCTTAAACACTAACCCTAAATCCTAACCTTACACACTAACCCTAAATCCTAATTTTAAACACTAATCCTAAATCCAAATCTTAAACACCAACTCTAAATCCTACTCATAAACACTAACCCTAAATCCAAATCTTAATCACTAACCCTAAATTCGAATCTCACACACTAACCCTAAATCCTAATCTTAAACACTAACGCTAAATCCTAATATTAAACACTAACCCTAAACCCTAATCTTAACCACAAACCCTAAATCCTAATCTTCAACACTGACCTTGAATCCTAATCTTAGATGCTAACCCTAAATCCTAATGTTAAACGCTAATCCTGAATCCTAATCTTAAACACTAACCTTGAATCATAATCTTCAACACTAACTCAAAATTCTACTCTTAAACTCTAACCGTAAATCCTAATCTTAAACACTAACCCTAAATCATTATCTTAAATGCCAACCCTAAATCCAATCCTTAAATATTAAACCAAAATCCTAATCTTAAACAATAACCCTAAATCCTAAATTTAAAGACTAACCATCAATCCTAATCTTAAACACTAACCCTAATTCCTAATATGAAAAACTAACCCTAAATCCTAACCTTAAACACTAACCCTAATTCCTAACCTTAAATACTAACCCTAAATCCTAATCTTAAACACTAACCCTGAATCCCAATCTTAACCACTAACCCTAAATCCCAAATTTAAACACTAACCCGAAATCCTAATCTTAAACACTAACCCTAAATCCTAATCTTAAACCTTAATCCTAAATCCTAACCTTAAACACTAACGCTAAATCCTAATCTTAAACATGAACCCGAAGTCCTAATTTTAAACACTAACCCTAAATCCTAATTTTAAAAGCTAACCCTAAATCCTAAACTTAAACACTAACCATAAATCTTAATTTTAAACACTAACCCTAAATCCTACTCTTAAACACTAACCATAAATCTTAATCTTAAACACTAACCGTAAATCCTAACCTTAAACACTAACCCTAAATTCTAACTTTACACACTAACCCTAAATCCTAATTTTAAACACTAATCCTAAATCCTAATCTTAAACACTAACCTTAAATACTAAACTTAAACACAAATCCTAAATCCTAATCTTAAACACCAACCCTAAATCCTACTCGTAAACACTAACCCTAAATCTTAATCTAAAAGACTAACCCTAAATTCGAATCGCAAACATTAACCCTACATCCTAATCTTAAACACTAACCCTGAATCCTAACCTTACATACTAACCCTAAATCTTAATTTTAAACACTAATCCTTAATCCTAATCTTAAACACTAACCTTAAATCATAAACTTAAACACAAATCCTAAATCCTAATCTTAAAACCAACCCTTAATCCTACTCATAAACAGTAACCCTAAATCCTACCCTTAAACACTAACCCTAAATCTTAACCTTAAAACCTAACTCCTAATTTTAAACACAAACCCTAAATCCTGACCTTATTCACTAACCCTAAAACCTAATGTTAAACGGTAATCCTAAATCCTAACCTTAAACACTAACCCTAAATCATAATCTTCAACACAAACCCTAAATCCCAACTCTAACCCTAAATCCTAACCTTAACCCTAACCTTAAACACTAACCCTAAATCCTAAGCTTAAACGCTAACCCTAAGTACTAACCTTAAACACTGACCATAAATCCTAATCTTATACACTAACCCTAAATCCTAACCTTAAACACTAACCCTAAATCATAGTCTTCAACGCAAACCCTAAATCCTTATCTTAAAAGCTAATCCTAAATCCTAATGTTAAACGGTAATCCTGAATCCTAATCTTAAACACTAACCTTGAATCATAATCTTCAACACTAACTCAAAATTCTAATCTTAAACTCTAACCGAAAATCCTAATCTTAAACACTAAACCTAAATTCTAACCTTTTCCTAATGTAAAACAGTAATAGTAAATCCTAATCTTAAACACTAACCCTGAATCATAATCTTCAACACTAACCCTAAACCTAACCTTACACACTAACCCTAAATCCTAATTTTAAACACTAATCCTAAATCCAAATCTTAAACACCAACTCTAAATCCTACTCGTAAACACTAACCCTAAATCCAAATCTTAATCACTAACCCTAAATTCGAATCTCACACACTAACCCTAAATCCTAATCTTAAACACCAGCCCGAAATCCTAATCTTAAACACTAACCCAAAATACTAATCTTAAACACTAAACCTAAATCCTAACCGTAAACACTAACCCTAAATACTAACCTTACACACTAACCCTAAATCTTAATTTTAAACATTAATCCTTAATCCTAATCTTAAACACTAACCTTAAATCATAAACTTAAACACAAATCCTAAATCCTAATCTTAAACACCAACCCTTAATCCTGCTCATAAACAGTAACCCTAAATCCTACCCTTAAACACTAACCCTAAATCCTAAGCTTAAACACTAACCCTAAATCCTAATCTTAAACACTAACCGTAAATCCTGACCTTAAACATTAATCCTAAATCCTAATCTGAAACACTAACCCTAAATCTTAACCTTAAAACCTAACTCCTAATTTTAAACACAAACCCTAAATCCTGACCATATACACTAACCCTAAATCCTAACCTTAAACACTAACCCTAAAATCTAATGTTAAACGGTAATCCTAAATCCTAACCTTAAACACTAACCCTAAATCATAATCTTCAACACAAACCCTAAATCCTAACTCTAACCCTAATTCCTAACCTTAACCCTAACCTTAAACACTAACCCTAAATCCTAAGCTTAAATGCTAACCCTAAGTACTAACCTTAAACGCTGACCCTAAATCCTAAGCTATTACACTAACCCTAAATCCTAACCTTAAACACTAACCCTAAAACCTAATCTTAAACACTAAACCTAAATCCTAACCTTAAACACTAACCCTAAATCATAATCTTCAACACAAACCCTAAATCCTTATCTTAAAAGCTAACCCTAAATCCTAATGTTAAACGGTAATCCTGAATCCTAATCTTAAACACTAACCTTGAATCATAATCTTCAACACTAACTCAAAATTCTACTCTTAAACTCTAACCGAAAATCCTAATCTTAAACACTAACCCTAAATTCTAACCTTTTCCTAATGTAAAACGGTAATCCTAAATCCTAATCTTAAACACTAACCTTGAATCATAATCTTCAACACTAACTCAAAATTCTACTCTTAAACTCTAACCGAAAATCCTAATCTTAAACACTAACCCTAAATTCTAACCTTTTCCTAATGTAAAACGGTAATCCTAAATCCTAATCTTAAACACTAAACCTGAATCATAATCTTAAACACTAACCCTAAATCCTAACCTTACACACTAACCCTAAATCCTAATTTTAAACACTAATCCTAAATCCAAATCTTAAACACCAACTCTAAATCCTACTCATAAACACTAACCCTAAATCCAAATCTTAATCACTAACCCTAAATTCGAATCTCACACACTAACCCTAAATCCTAATCTTAAACACTAACGCTAAATCCTAATATTAAACACTAACCCTAAATCCTAATCTTAAACACTAACGCTAAATCCTAATATTAAACACTAACCCTAAACCCTAATCTTAAACACAAACCCTAAATCCTAATCTTCAACACTGACCTTGAATCCTAATCTTAGATGCTAACCCTAAATCCTAATGTTAAACGCTAATCCTAATCCTAATCTTAAACACTAACCTGAAATCCTAATCTAAAAGACTAACTCTAAACCCCAACCTTAAACAATAATCCTAAATCCTAACCTGAAACACTACACCTAAAACCTAAACTTAAACAGTAACCCTAAATCCTAATCTTAAACATTAATCCTACATCCTACTCTTAAACACTAACCATAAATCCTAATCATAAACACTAATCCTAAATCCTAATCTTAAACACTAACCCTAAGTCATAATCTTAAACGCTAACCCAAAATCCTAATTTTAAAAACTGACACAAAATCCTAATCTAAGAGAATAACCCTAAATCGTAACTTTAAACACTAACCCTAAATCATAATCTTCAATACTATCCCTAAAACTCGAATCTTAAACACTAACCCTAAATCCTAATCTTAAATACTAACCCTAAATCATAATCTTAAACGCTAACCCTAAATCCTAATTTTAAAAACTAACACAAAATCCTAATCTAAGAGAATAACCCTAATTCGTAACTTTAAACACTAACCCTAAATCATAATCTTCAATACTATCCCTAAAACTCGAAGCTTAAACACTAACCCTAAATCCTAATCTTAAACACTAACCCTAAATCATTATCTTAAATGCCAAGCCTAAATCCAAACCTTAAATATTAAACCAAAATCCTAATCTTAAACAATAACCCTAAATCCTAAATTTAAAGACTAACCATCAATCCTAATCTTAAACACTAACCCTAATTCCTAATATGAAAAACTAACCCTAAATCCTAATCTTAAATGCTAACCCTAAATCCTAATCTTAAACACTAATCCTGAATCCTAATCTTAAACACTAATCCTAAATCCTAATCTTAAACACTAATCCCAAATCCTAATCTTAAACGCTAATCATAAATCCTAATCTTAAACACTAAACCCAAATCCTAATCTTAAACGCTAACCCTAAATCCTAATCTTAAACACTAATCCTGAGTCCTAATCTTTGACACTAATCCTGAATCCTAATCTTAAACACTAATCCTAAATCCTAATCTTAAACACTAATCCCAAATCCTAATCTTAAACGCTAACCCTAAATCCTAATCTTAAACACTAAACCTAAATACTAAACTTAGACTCTAACCCTGAATCCTAATATTAAACACTAAACTTAAATCCTAATCTTAAACACTAAGCCTAAATCCTAATTTTAAACATTATTCCTAAATCTTAATCTTAAACCCTAATCCTAAATCCTAATCTTAAACTCTAACCCTAAATCCTTATCTTAAACTAACCCTAAATCCTAATCTTAAACTCGAAACTTGAATCCTAATTTTAAACACTAAGCCTTAACCCTAAATTTATATAATCTCTCTGAATCCTAATTTTAAAGACTAACCTGAAATCCTAATCCTAAACACTAATTATAAATCCTAAAATTAAACACTAACACTGAATCCTAGTCTTAAAAACTAACCTTAAATCCTAATATTAAACACAAACCCTGAATACTAATCTTAAACACAATCCCTAAATCCTAATCTTTAACACTAACCCTAACTCCTAATCTTAACCACTAACCCTAAATCCTAATCTTAAACACTAAACCTAAATCCTAATCTGACACACTAACCCTAAATCCTAATCTTCAACACTAACCCAAAATCCTAATCTTTAACGCTAACCCTAAATCCTAATGTTAAACGCTAATCCTAAATCCTAATCTTAAACATTAACCCTAAATCCTAATCTGGAAGACTAATCTTAAATCCTAACTTTAAACACTAACCCTAAATCCTAATCTTAAACACTTACCCCAAATCCTAATCTTAAACACCAGCCCGAAATCCTAATCTTAAACACTAACCCAAAATACTAATCTTAAACACTAAACCTAAATCCTAACCGTAAACACTAACCCTAAATACTAACCTTACACACTAACCCTAAATCTTAATTTTAAACATTAATCCTTAATCCTAATCTTAAACACTAACCTTAAATCATAAACTTAAACACAAATCCTAAATCCTAATCTTAAACACCAACCCTTAATCCTGCTCATAAACAGTAACCCTAAATCCTACCCTTAAACACTAACCCTAAATCCTAAGCTTAAACACTAACCCTAAATCCTAATCTTAAACACTAACCGTAAATCCTGACCTTAAACATTAATCCTAAATCCTAATCTGAAACACTAACCCTAAATCTTAACCTTAAAACCTAACTCCTAATTTTAAACACAAACCCTAAATCCTGACCATATACACTAACCCTAAATCCTAACCTTAAACACTAACCCTAAAATCTAATGTTAAACGGTAATCCTAAATCCTAACCTTAAACACTAACCCTAAATCATAATCTTCAACACAAACCCTAAATCCTAACTCTAACCCTAATTCCTAACCTTAACCCTAACCTTAAACACTAACCCTAAATCCTAAGCTTAAATGCTAACCCTAAGTACTAACCTTAAACGCTGACCCTAAATCCTAAGCTATTACACTAACCCTAAATCCTAACCTTAAACACTAACCCTAAAACCTAATCTTAAACACTAATCCTAAATCCTAACCTTAAACACTAACCCTAAATCATAATCTTCAACACAAACCCTAAATCCTTATCTTAAAAGCTAACCCTAAATCCTAATGTTAAACGGTAATCCTGAATCCTAATCTTAAACACTAACCTTGAATCATAATCTTCAACACTAACTCAAAATTCTACTCTTAAACTCTAACCGAAAATCCTAATCTTAAACACTAACCCTAAATTCTAACCTTTTCCTAATGTAAAACGGTAATCCTAAATCCTAATCTTAAACATTAACCTTGAATCATAATCTTCAACACTAACTCAAAATTCTACTCTTAAACTCTAACCGAAAATCCTAATCTTAAACACTAACCCTAAATTCTAACCTTTTCCTAATGTAAAACGGTAATCCTAAATCCTAATCTTAAACACTAAACCTGAATCATAATCTTAAACACTAACCCTAAATCCTAACCTTACACACTAACCCTAAATCCTAATTTTAAACACTAATCCTAAATCCAAATCTTAAACACCAACTCTAAATCCTACTCATAAACACTAACCCTAAATCCAAATCTTAATCACTAACCCTAAATTCGAATCTCACACACTAACCCTAAATCCTAATCTTAAACACTAACGCTAAATCCTAATATTAAACACTAACCCTAAACCCTAATCTTAAACACAAACCCTAAATCCTAATCTTCAACACTGACCTTGAATCCTAATCTTAGATGCTAACCCTAAATCCTAATGTTAAACGCTAATCCTAATCCTAATCTTAAACACTAACCTGAAATCCTAATCTAAAAGACTAACTCTAAACCCCAACCTTAAACAATAATCCTAAATCCTAACCTGAAACACTACACCTAAAACCTAAACTTAAACAGTAACCCTAAATCCTAATCTTAAACATTAATCCTACATCCTACTCTTAAACACTAACCATAAATCCTAATCATAAACACTAATCCTAAATCCTAATCTTAAACACTAACCCTAAGTCATAATCTTAAACGCTAACCCAAAATCCTAATTTTAAAAACTGACACAAAATCCTAATCTAAGAGAATAACCCTAAATCGTAACTTTAAACACTAACCCTAAATCATAATCTTCAATACTATCCCTAAAACTCGAATCTTAAACACTAACCCTAAATCCTAATCTTAAATACTAACCCTAAATCATAATCTTAAACGCTAACCCTAAATCCTAATTTTAAAAACTAACACAAAATCCTAATCTAAGAGAATAACCCTAATTCGTAACTTTAAACACTAACCCTAAATCATAATCTTCAATACTATCCCTAAAACTCGAAGCTTAAACACTAACCCTAAATCCTAATCTTAAACACTAACCCTAAATCATTATCTTAAATGCCAAGCCTAAATCCAAACCTTAAATATTAAACCAAAATCCTAATCTTAAACAATAACCCTAAATCCTAAATTTAAAGACTAACCATCAATCCTAATCTTAAACACTAACCCTAATTCCTAATATGAAAAACTAACCCTAAATCCTAATCTTAAATGCTAACCCTAAATCCTAATCTTAAACACTAATCCTGAATCCTAATCTTAAACACTAATCCTAAATCCTAATCTTAAACACTAATCCCAAATCCTAATCTTAAACGCTAATCATAAATCCTAATCTTAAACACTAAACCCAAATCCTAATCTTAAACGCTAACCCTAAATCCTAATCTTAAACACTAATCCTGAGTCCTAATCTTTGACACTAATCCTGAATCCTAATCTTAAACACTAATCCTAAATCCTAATCTTAAACACTAATCCCAAATCCTAATCTTAAACGCTAACCCTAAATCCTAATCTTAAACACTAAACCTAAATACTAAACTTAGACTCTAACCCTGAATCCTAATATTAAACACTAAACTTAAATCCTAATCTTAAACACTAAGCCTAAATCCTAATTTTAAACATTATTCCTAAATCTTAATCTTAAACCCTAATCCTAAATCCTAATCTTAAACTCTAACCCTAAATCCTTATCTTAAACTAACCCTAAATCCTAATCTTAAACTCGAAACTTGAATCCTAATTTTAAACACTAAGCCTTAACCCTAAATTTATATAATCTCTCTGAATCCTAATTTTAAAGACTAACCTGAAATCCTAATCCTAAACACTAATTATAAATCCTAAAATTAAACACTAACACTGAATCCTAGTCTTAAAAACTAACCTTAAATCCTAATATTAAACACAAACCCTGAATACTAATCTTAAACACAATCCCTAAATCCTAATCTTTAACACTAACCCTAACTCCTAATCTTAACCACTAACCCTAAATCCTAATCTTAAACACTAAACCTAAATCCTAATCTGACACACTAACCCTAAATCCTAATCTTCAACACTAACCCAAAATCCTAATCTTTAACGCTAACCCTAAATCCTAATGTTAAACGCTAATCCTAAATCCTAATCTTAAACATTAACCCTAAATCCTAATCTGGAAGACTAATCTTAAATCCTAACTTTAAACACTAACCCTAAATCCTAATCTTAAACACTTACCCCAAATCCTAATCTTAAACACCAGCCCGAAATCCTAATCTTAAACACTAACCCAAAATACTAATCTTAAACACTAAACCTAAATCCTAACCGTAAACACTAACCCTAAATACTAACCTTACACACTAACCCTAAATCTTAATTTTAAACATTAATCCTTAATCCTAATCTTAAACACTAACCTTAAATCATAAACTTAAACACAAATCCTAAATCCTAATCTTAAACACCAACCCTTAATCCTGCTCATAAACAGTAACCCTAAATCCTACCCTTAAACACTAACCCTAAATCCTAAGCTTAAACACTAACCCTAAATCCTAATCTTAAACACTAACCGTAAATCCTGACCTTAAACATTAATCCTAAATCCTAATCTGAAACACTAACCCTAAATCTTAACCTTAAAACCTAACTCCTAATTTTAAACACAAACCCTAAATCCTGACCATATACACTAACCCTAAATCCTAACCTTAAACACTAACCCTAAAATCTAATGTTAAACGGTAATCCTAAATCCTAACCTTAAACACTAACCCTAAATCATAATCTTCAACACAAACCCTAAATCCTAACTCTAACCCTAATTCCTAACCTTAACCCTAACCTTAAACACTAACCCTAAATCCTAAGCTTAAATGCTAACCCTAAGTACTAACCTTAAACGCTGACCCTAAATCCTAAGCTATTACACTAACCCTAAATCCTAACCTTAAACACTAACCCTAAAACCTAATCTTAAACACTAATCCTAAATCCTAACCTTAAACACTAACCCTAAATCATAATCTTCAACACAAACCCTAAATCCTTATCTTAAAAGCTAACCCTAAATCCTAATGTTAAACGGTAATCCTGAATCCTAATCTTAAACACTAACCTTGAATCATAATCTTCAACACTAACTCAAAATTCTACTCTTAAACTCTAACCGAAAATCCTAATCTTAAACACTAACCCTAAATTCTAACCTTTTCCTAATGTAAAACGGTAATCCTAAATCCTAATCTTAAACATTAACCTTGAATCATAATCTTCAACACTAACTCAAAATTCTACTCTTAAACTCTAACCGAAAATCCTAATCTTAAACACTAACCCTAAATTCTAACCTTTTCCTAATGTAAAACGGTAATCCTAAATCCTAATCTTAAACACTAAACCTGAATCATAATCTTAAACACTAACCCTAAATCCTAACCTTACACACTAACCCTAAATCCTAATTTTAAACACTAATCCTAAATCCAAATCTTAAACACCAACTCTAAATCCTACTCATAAACACTAACCCTAAATCCAAATCTTAATCACTAACCCTAAATTCGAATCTCACACACTAACCCTAAATCCTAATCTTAAACACTAACGCTAAATCCTAATATTAAACACTAACCCTAAACCCTAATCTTAAACACAAACCCTAAATCCTAATCTTCAACACTGACCTTGAATCCTAATCTTAGATGCTAACCCTAAATCCTAATGTTAAACGCTAATCCTAATCCTAATCTTAAACACTAACCTGAAATCCTAATCTAAAAGACTAACTCTAAACCCCAACCTTAAACAATAATCCTAAATCCTAACCTGAAACACTACACCTAAAACCTAAACTTAAACAGTAACCCTAAATCCTAATCTTAAACATTAATCCTACATCCTACTCTTAAACACTAACCATAAATCCTAATCATAAACACTAATCCTAAATCCTAATCTTAAACACTAACCCTAAGTCATAATCTTAAACGCTAACCCAAAATCCTAATTTTAAAAACTGACACAAAATCCTAATCTAAGAGAATAACCCTAAATCGTAACTTTAAACACTAACCCTAAATCATAATCTTCAATACTATCCCTAAAACTCGAATCTTAAACACTAACCCTAAATCCTAATCTTAAATACTAACCCTAAATCATAATCTTAAACGCTAACCCTAAATCCTAATTTTAAAAACTAACACAAAATCCTAATCTAAGAGAATAACCCTAATTCGTAACTTTAAACACTAACCCTAAATCATAATCTTCAATACTATCCCTAAAACTCGAAGCTTAAACACTAACCCTAAATCCTAATCTTAAACACTAACCCTAAATCATTATCTTAAATGCCAAGCCTAAATCCAAACCTTAAATATTAAACCAAAATCCTAATCTTAAACAATAACCCTAAATCCTAAATTTAAAGACTAACCATCAATCCTAATCTTAAACACTAACCCTAATTCCTAATATGAAAAACTAATCCTAAATCCTAATCTTAAACACTAATCCCAAATCCTAATCTTAAACGCTAATCATAAATCCTAATCTTAAACACTAATCCTAAATCCTAATCTTAAACACTAATCCCAAATCCTAATCTTAAACGCTAATCATAAATCCTAATCTTAAACACTAAACCCAAATCCTAATCTTAAACGCTAACCCTAAATCCTAATCTTAAACACTAATCCTGAGTCCTAATCTTTAACACTAATCCTGAATCCTAATCTTAAACACTAATCCTAAATCCTAATCTTAAACACTAATCCCAAATCCTAATCTTAAACGCTAACCCTAAATCCTAATCTTAAACACTAAACCTAAATACTAAACTTAGACTCTAACCCTGAATCCTAATATTAAACACTAAACTTAAATCCTAATCTTAAACACTAAGCCTAAATCCTAATTTTAAACATTATTCCTAAATCTTAATCTTAAACCCTAATCCTAAATCCTAATCTTAAACTCTAACCCTAAATCCTTATCTTAAACTAACCCTAAATCCTAATCTTAAACTCGAAACTTGAATCCTAATTTTAAACACTAAGCCTTAACCCTAAATTTATATAATCTCTCTGAATCCTAATTTTAAAGACTAACCTGAAATCCTAATCCTAAACACTAATTATAAATCCTAAAATTAAACACTAACACTGAATCCTAGTCTTAAAAACTAACCTTAAATCCTAATATTAAACACAAACCCTGAATACTAATCTTAAACACAATCCCTAAATCCTAATCTTTAACACTAACCCTAACTCCTAATCTTAACCACTAACCCTAAATCCTAATCTTAAACACTAAACCTAAATCCTAATCTGACACACTAACCCTAAATCCTAATCTTCAACACTAACCCAAAATCCTAATCTTTAACGCTAACCCTAAATCCTAATGTTAAACGCTAATCCTAAATCCTAATCTTAAACATTAACCCTAAATCCTAATCTGGAAGACTAATCTTAAATCCTAACTTTAAACACTAACCCTAAATCCTAATCTTAAACACTTACCCCAAATCCTAATCTTAAACACGAAACCTAAATACTAATCCTAGACTCTAACCCTGAATCCTAATATTAAACATTAACCTTGAATCCTTATCTTAAACACTAAGCCTAAATCCTAATCTTAAACACTAATCCTGAATCCTAACCTTAAACACTAGTCCTGAATCATAATCTTTAACACTAACCCTGAATCCTAGTCGTAAACACTAACCCTGAATCCTAATCTTAAACACTAATCCTGAATCCTAATCTTAAACACTAACCCTGAATCCTAATCTTAAACACTAATCCTGAATCCTAATCTTAAACACTAACCCTGAATCCTAATCTTAAGCAGTAATCCTGAATCCTAATCTTAAACACTAACCCTGAATCCTAATCTTAAACACTAATCCTGAATCCTAATCTTAAACACTAACCCTGAATCCTAATCTTAAACACTAATCCTGAATCCTAACCTTAAACACTAGTCCTGAATCATAATCTTTAACACTAACCCTGAATCCTAGTCGTAAACACTAACCCTGAATCCTAATCTTAAACACTAATCCTGAATCCTAATCTTAAACACTAACCCTGAATCCTAATCTTAAACACTAATCCTGAATCCTAATCTTAAACACTAACCCTGAATCCTAATCTTAAACACTAATCCTGAATCCTAATCTTAAACACTAACCCTGAATCCTAATCTTAAACACTAACCCTGAATCCTAATCTTAAACACTAACCCTGAATCCTAATCTTAAGCAGTAATCCTGAATCCTAATCTTAAACACTAACCCTGAATCCTAATCTTAAACACTAATCCTGAATCCTAATCTTAAACACTAACCCTGAATCCTAATCTTAAACACTAATCCTAAATCCTAATCTTAAACACTAACCCTGAATCCTAATCTTAAGCAGTAATCCTGAATCCTAATCTTAAACACTAATCCTGAATCCTAATCTTAAACACTAACCCTGAATCCTAATCTTAAGCAGTAATCCTGAATCCTAATCTTAAACACTAACCCTGAATCCTAATCTTAAACACTAACCCTGAATCCTAATCTTAAGCAGTAATCCTGAATCCTAATCTTAAACACTAACCCTGAATCCTAATCTTAAACACTAATCCTGAATCCTAATCTTAAACACTAACCCTGAATCCTAATCTTAAACACTAATCCTGAATCCTAACCTTAAACACTAGTCCTGAATCATAATCTTTAACACTAACCCTGAATCCTAGTCGTAAACACTAACCCTGAATCCTAATCTTAAACACTAATCCTGAATCCTAATCTTAAACACTAACCCTGAATCCTAATCTTAAACACTAATCCTGAATCCTAATCTTAAACACTAACCCTGAATCCTAATCTTAAACACTAATCCTGAATCCTAATCTTAAACACTAACCCTGAATCCTAATCTTAAGCAGTTACCCTGAATCCTAATCTTAATCAGTAATCCTGAATCCTAATCTTAAACACTAACCCTGAATCCTAATCTTAAACACTAATCCTAAATCCTAATCTTAAACACTAACCCTGAATCCTAATCTTAAACACTAATCCTGAATCCTAATCTTAAACACTAATCCTAAATCCTAATCTTAAACACTAACCCTGAATCCTAATCTTAAACATTAACCTTAAATCCTTATTTTAAATACTAACCCTGAATCCTAATCTTAAACACTAACCCTAAATCCTAATCTTAAACACTAATCCTAAATCTTAATTTTAAACATTAATCCTAAATCCTAATTTTAAACACTAATCCTAAATCCTAATATTGAACACTAACCCTAAATCCTAATATTGAACACTAACCCTAAATCCTAATCTTAAACACTAATCCTAAATCTTAATTTTAAACATTAATCCTAAATCCTAATTTTAAACACTAATCCTAAATCCTAATCTTAAACCCTGATCCTAAATCCTAATATTAAACAATAACCCTAAATCCTAATCATAAACTAACCCTAAATCCTATTCTTAAACTCTAATCTTGATTCCTAATTTTAAACACTAACCCTTAATCCTAAATTTCAACTCTCACTCTGAATCCTAATCTTAAAGACTAAACTTAATCCTAATCCTAAACACTAACTTTAAATCTTCATCTTAAACACTAACCTTAAATCCTAATCTTAAACAAGAATACTAATTCCTAATCTTAAACTAACCCAAAATCCTAACCTTAAACACTAATCTTGAATCATCATTTTAAACACTAAACCTGGATCCTAAATTTAAATACTCACTGTGAATCCTAATCTTAAACACTAACCTTATTTCCTAATCTTAAACACTGACCCTGAATTGTAATCTTAAACACTAACATTAAATCCTTACCTGAAACACAAATCCTAAATCCTAATCTTAAACTCTAACCCTGAATCCTAAACTTAAACACTAATCCTGAATCATAATTTTAAACACTAAACCTTGATCCTAAATTTAAACACTCACTGTGAATCCTAATCTTAAAGACTATCCTTAAATCCTAATTCTAAACACTAACTTTATATCCTAATCTTAAACCCTAACCTTAAATCCTAATCTTAAACACTAACCCTGAATTCTAATCTTAAACACTAACTTTAAATCCTAATTTTAAACACAAACCCTAAATCCTAATCTTAAACACTAATCCTGAATCCTAATTTTAACCACTAACCATAAATCCCAATCTTAAGCACTAACCCTAATTCCTAATCTTAAACACTAACCCTAAATCCTAATCGTGAACACTAACCCTAAATCCTAACCTTAAACACTAACCTTAAATCCTAATCTTAAACATTAACCCTAAATCCTAACCTGAAGCACTAACCCTAAATCCTAATCTTAAATACTAACCCTGAATCCTAATCTTCAGCACTAATCCTAATTCCTAATCTTAAAAACTAATCCTAAACACTAACCTTAAATCCTAAATTCGAATCTTAAACACAATCCCTAAATCCTAGTCTTAAACACTAACCCTGAATCCTAATTTTAAACAATAATCCTAAATCCTTATTTTAAACACTAATCCTAAATCCTAATCTTTAACACTAACCCTAAATCCTAATCTTAAACACTAATCCTAACTCCTAATCTTAACCACTAACCCTAAACCTAATTGTAAACACTAAACCTAAATCCTAATCTGTCTCACTAATCCTAAATCCTAATCTTCAACACTAACCCAAAATCCTAATCTTTAACGCTAATCCTAAATCCTAATCTTAAACATTAACCCTAAATCCTAATCTAGAAGACTAATCTTAAATCCTAACTTTAAACACTAACCCCAAATCCTAATCTTAAACACGAAACCTAAATACTAATCTTAGACTCTAACCCTGAATCCTAATATTAAGCATTAACCTTGAATCCTAATCTTAAACACTAAGCCTAAATCCTAATCTTAAACACTAATCCTGAATCCTGACCTTAAACACTAGTCCTGAATCATAATCTTTAACACTAACCCTGAATCCTAGTCGTAAACACTAACCCTAAATCCTAATCTTAAATTAACCCTAAATCCTAATCTTAAACTCTAATCTTGAATCCTAATTTTAAACACCAATCCTAAATCCTAATTTTAAACACTAACCCTAAATCCTAATCTTAAACTAACCCTAAATCCTAATCTTAAACTCTAATCTTGATTCCTAATTTTAAACACTAACCCTTAACCCTAAATTTATACACTTACTCTGAATCCTAATTTTAAAGACTAACCTGAAATCCTAATCCTAAACACTAATTATAAATCCTAATCTTAAACACTAACCTTAAATCCTAATCTTAAATACTGACTCTAAATCCTAATCTTAAATCCTAATCTTGAACACTAACCCTAAATTCACATCTTAAACACTAACCTTAAATCTTTATCTGAAACACTGACCCTAAATTCACATCCTAAACGCTAACCCTAAATCCTAAATCTAAACACAAAACTAAATCCTATTTCTAATCAATAACTCTAAATCCTAATCCTAAACAATAACTCTATATCCTATTATTAGACACCCACCCCAAATCCTAATTCCTAAACAATAACCTGTTATGATCTTAGCTGATTTTGCTGCTGGACATGTCAGATTCCAGAATGCAACCTGGTTTGATAGATCCGAACTTTTAGTCCTGAATCCCCCGGTTGGCATGCGAGGGTGATCCCCACTCCCCAACGCCTAAAATGACATCGGGTGTGTGTCCCGAACTGTCAAAGGCCTATTAAGGCCATTTAACAACCAGCTGAAAGAATTAACAGGACTGCCCGTCCAACCTTAAGGTTGGGAGGCAGGCGAAGAGCCCAGGCGGCCTTCTCATTTATCATGAAACCTCATCCACCAGTGGGATGAGGTTTCATGAAGGGTTTATAAATCAATAAAAATTTTTATTAACATTCATTGACATGTCCCAGCTCATGTGACACTGTCTGAATAATTTTTTCTATTTATTTTTAGGTTTCCATAATGAAAATAATCTCCCTGAGGCAGCTCCATGCCTCAGAGAGATTTCTGTGTCCTTCTATGCGATAGAGCGCAGGCCCTGACTCTCCCTCCCCTTCCACCCGCACAGGGAGCACTCAGCACCCGTAAAAATCCTGTGTTCAGCCAACCACTGGCCGCTCCTGCCCAGCCTGCCCCACAGGGAGAAAATTCTCCCCTTAGTTTTGTTTCGAAACTGTAGAGAGAAGTTACTGAACAGATTCACAGGAGTCTGCTGATAACTTTTAACAAAAGAATAAAACATTCATTTAGCAAGAAAAATTAACTCTAGTACAGTAGACAAAAAGGTTGGAAAGATGTCAATATGAACACCAGTAAATGACTGAAATCACACTATTCCTTTGCCTCAACTATAACTTTACAGAATCATACAAATTCGTAAAGGTAACACAATTTACAATCTGTATTTTATACTCTAATATTCACAGGAATTATACAGTACATGTAAACTTACAGGCGAACTGTTATCAGACACACTACACTCCAAAGGCAGGTGCCAAATGCCACCAAAGCCATGTCTATGGATTTCTCATCATCCTTCCCCCCACCAGCAGCACCACTCCCCACCCCCACCGCCCACCCCACAGATGCTTGTCACACCATGAGACACCTGTTTTTCTCACAAGGGCTTGCAAATGACGCTTTCACTCGGGTGTCTTCAACAAGGACCTACCTCCAGGGTTTCAATCTCCCCCTCCAATTTTCTTTTCCCCTGGATCGCTAAGTGCTTTCAAACTTCAGCTTCCATGCACACTCTGAAATGTTCAGCCACGCCGAGCAGAATGCCCCTGCTGCAAAGGTAAGGAGTCACCAGCCTTCCCGGTCACCTGATCTTATTTTCACGCTGTTTCACTTTCTTCCTCTTTTCTCTTCTGCGCAGAGCTGGCTTCCTGATCTGAAGACATGAAAAATAATGAACTGCGCATGTGCACAGGGCCGTCTCGTGACATGGAAACAGGAAAATACCCGCAACTGTGCATGTGTGGCCAATGTACAGCTAGCACCTGTGCAGAGACCACCGAGGCCAGTGAGAACTGTAGTTCCCAAACTCCAAGGTCCTGGTGTCTGATTTAAAGTTTTCCCTCTTTTCTCTTTAGAATTCATCACACCTTCACTCTCGAAAGAAAGAAAGTTTCACAACAGCACAGGTTTCTTTCCAATAGCCTTAAATCCTCTTTACAAGAACTTAACATCATGACCTTCCAAAAAATAGCTTATTGCATTCTATACAAATAAACTTTTCATTTTGTTTCACAACTACACAGATCATATTGTACAACTGCAAAGGTTTAACCAAAAGAAAAGGCAAGAAATGTAACCAGTAAGATTAGACCAATTGTCCTTTTCATTACTGTAGGTGTAATTCCATCTGCAAGCTCACTTTCTGAACTCACGTGGGGTAAGTTCTTATTTCGAGACAAGGTCAAAATGGCATCTTAGTACATTAACAAACCATTTCTCCTCTGATCGAAATCTCTTTCAGCCCGTTTCAATAATATTATTGAGATGCTTTTTATGTTCACGCAGAAGGTGTCATAATCCTGCTTGGTTTGATCTTTGAATATTTTACTATCTTGCCGTTTCTCCTACTTCCATTTCAAATGGGTCTTTTTCATTATCTTTGAGCAGCATCAATCACTTCCTCCCTCTGGAGTTTAATGGTAAGTTCTAACCCTTCAATTCAATAAGCCACGAGCTATATCCTTCCACTCCTCTGTAGGTTTTGAATGCTCTGTTGCAAACTGTACACTTGCCTGAATTCCAGTTCCTGTTTCATGTGTGTGAGCAACGGCAACGGCAACGGCAAAGGCAACGGCAACGGCAACGGCAAAGGCAACGGCAACGGCAACGGCAAAGGCAACGGCAACGGCAACGGCAACGGCAAAGGCAACGGCAACGGCAACGGCAACGGCAACGGCAAAGGCAAGGGCCTGTGAATCAAGGTCTCTGGACATTGACCCTTCTTGATTGTTTTTTAGTCTCTGTCCTTTTTGTTGTCAGTTCTTAATTTCTAATCCAGCAGGTGCTTCAGCTGCTTCCGTAACTCCCATAACCGAGTCCTGGAAACTAGAAAATCCCGACATTGCACATGGGCATGAATCCAGAAAACGAAAACAAAAACATTTTTTTCATTCATGGGACATGGGCGTCGCTGTGACTGGGTGAAAATTATTGCCCGTCCCTAATTGCCCCTTGAGCAGGTAGTTGTGAGCTGCTTTCTTCAACCGCCGCAGTCCATGGGCAGGTTTTTCTGATTGGCAAGTGGGGGTGGGGCCGCTCGCGTGTGTCCCTCCGTCACCCCGCATCAGGCCCAGAGCCCCCAGGCCCAGAGCCCAGGCCCAGAGCCCAGGCCCAGAGCCCCCAGGCCCAGACCCCAGGCCCAGACCCCAGGCCCAGAGCCCCCAGGCCCAGACCCCAGGCCCAGACCCCAGGCCCAGAGCCCCCAGGCCCAGACCCCAGGCCCAGAGCCCCCAGGCCCAGAGCCCCCAGGCCCGGACCCCCCAGGCCCGGACCCCAGGCCCGGACCCCCCAGGCCCAGACCCCAGGCCCAGAGCCCAGGCCCAGACCCCCCAGGCCCAGAGCCCAGGCCCAGAGCCCAGGCCCGGACCCCCCAGGCCCAGACCCCAGGCCCAGACCCCCCAGGCCCAGACCCCAGGCCCAGAGCCCAGGCCCAGACCCCCCAGGCCCAGAGCCCAGGCCCAGAGCCCCCAGGCCCGGACCCCCCAGGCCCAGACCCCAGGCCCAGACCCCCCAGGCCCGGACCCCAGGCCCAGACCCCCCAGGCCCGGACCCCAGGCCCAGAGCCCCCAGGCCCGGACCCCCCAGGCCCGGACCCCAGGCCCAGAGTCCCCAGGCCCGGACCCCAGGCCCAGACCCCCCAGGCCCGGACCCCAGGCCCAGAGCCCCCAGGCCCGGACCCCAGGCCCAGACCCCCCAGGCCCGGACCCCAGGCCCAGAGCCCCCAGGCCCGGACCGCAGGCCCAGAGCCCCCAGACCCGGACCCCCCGGCCCAGAGCCCCCAGGCCCGGAGCCCAGGCCGGGCCTCAGAGAAAGCATGAAACCTCTGCAAGGGCGGGATGAGGCTTCATGAGGGCTTTTAAATGTTTATCAAATGTTTAAATAAAAGGTAAGGACATGTCCCAACCCAGGTGACAGTGTCACATGAGGGGACATGTCAGGGAAATTTTTTTATCCAGACTTTATCCTGACAATATCCAGGCTTGGGCTGACAAGTGGCAACATTCTCACCACACAAGTGTCAGGTAATGACCATCCCCAACAAGAGAGAATCCAATCATTGCCCCTTGACATTCAATGACATCACCATCACTGAATCCCCCACTATCAACATCCTGGGGATTACCATTGACCAGAAACTGAACTGGACTAGCCATATAAATACTGTGGCTACAAGAGCAGGTCAGAGGCTGGGAATAGTGAGACGAGTAACTCACCTCCTGACTCCCCAAAGCCTGTCCGCCACCTATAGGGCACAAGTCAGGAATGTGATGGAATACTCCCCTCTTGCCTGGATGAGTTCAGCTCCCACAACACTTGAGAAGCCTGAAAACATCCAGCACAAAGCAGCCCACTTGATTGGCACAACATCCACAAACATTCACTCCCTCCACCACCAACACACAGTAGCAGCAGTGTGTGTACCATCTACAGGATGCACTGCAGGGATTCACCAAGGCTCCTTAGACAGCATCTTCCAAACCCACGACCACTACCATCTAGAAGGACAAGGGCAGCAGACACATGGGAACACCTCCACCTGGAAGTTCCCCTCCAAGCCACTCACCATCCTGACTTGGAAATATATCGCCGTTCCTTCACTGTTGCTGGGTCAAAATCCTGGAACTCCCTTCCTAACAGCACTGTGGGTGTACCTACACCACATGGACTGCAGCGGTTCAAGAAGGCAGCTCACCCCCACCTGCTCAAGGGCAACTAGGGATTGGCAATAAATTCTGGCCCAGCCACCACTGCCCACATCCCATTGTTATGATCCCAGCTGATGTTACTACTGGAGAAGCCAGATCCCAGGGTGGAACTTGGCTTGATAGATTCTAACCTTTATTTTTTGTGTCAATACGTGTGGCTACTGAACAGTCACTGGAGTCAGCTGATGAACTTTTAGCAAAAGAATAAAACATGTATTAAACAAGAAAAGATGAACTAAATTACAATACACCTTCACCCACACCTATTCCTTTACAGACATATCCAGATTTGTAAGGATAACACAAGTTAGAAAAGCTATCTTACACCCTTATTTTCACAGTAGGTACACAGTCCATATAGCCCAATAGTTGACCCGTGGTCACACACACCATGCTCTGAAACCAAGTGACAGATGCCCTCCAATCAGATGCTATGGATCTCTCCTCAACTCCCCCACCCCCCCACCCCCACCAGAAGCTTGACACACTGTGAGCCAACCAGTCTCACTGAACTCCATCTTTCACATAAGGGTTTCCGATCTCCATTTTTGAAGAACCCATGTTGGAATCTTCTCCCAAACTTACACTTTCTTTCAGACACCTTCCACAAGGGTTCACCTCCAGGGTTTCAAACTCTCCTTCCGATATTCCTCTCCCCTGGGTCACCACATGAATTCAAGCTTCCTTCTAAGCGCTCTCTCTCAAATGCTCAGCTGTGCCATCAGAACACCACTGTTTCACATGCCCACAGTTACAGACCTTCAGCTATCTCCTTGGATTTTCTGGCTCCTCACAAACCTATATTGCTTTAAATCTACATTTAAAATTCTCTTTGTGGTATTCAGTTAGACTCTAGTTTTCATCATACATGGACACCAATATGTGATATTTAAAAATGAAGTTCAGTGCAATTAAGATAATTCATCAGAAGGCAGTTAAAACATGTAACCTGATAGGAAACAATGTGATCAGAGTGTAGCCAATAACCCTGTAAAAAGATATGAATGTGTTACAAAGGACTAGCAAGATACAAGACTAGAAAAACCATGGTCACGGTTGTTGGAGTTAGTGTCCTAGAGCATAGCAACCATTATGAGGATTGATTAGAAATGCAAGTGAATTCCTGACGGTTCCTGTTTATTTCTCTTTTGAAGTAGTATCTGGTCATCCTTTCGAAGCATTTCCCCTTCTGATGATTACAATGGGATGTAATTAAAGTTCAGTTCATTTCATATTTTTTGAATGGTGTCCTGAGCAGCACAAATGTTTCTCTTGCATAATTCAAACATTTTCAGCACACAATATTTTTATTTTACATTCATGGTGTTGGGAAATAGAGATTGTTTAAGTATATTTGTCTTTGAAATAATAACAGAAAATGCTAGAAAAACCCAGCAGGTCTGAAGAAGAGTCATATGGACTCGAAATGTTCAATGTTAACTCTATTTCTATCTCCACAGATGCTGCCTGATCTGCTGAGTTTTTCCAGCATTTTCTATTTTTATTTTAGATTTCCAGCATCTGCAGTATTTTGCTTCTATCTTATATCTGTGTATTTGTGTGTGTAAGGAATAAGCTGTAGCTTTAAGTTTAATTTATATTTTTTCTATTTGTGAGTTAAAAAAGTGAAACCTGGGATCTAGTTTCATTTTTGAGTGGAGACAGCAGGTCTAAGCTGTTTTTTAGTTCAGTTGAAGCCAGGATTCCAGAGAGGCTGGGCACAGCAGAGGGAACTGCAGAGAGAATAGATTTCCCCTAAAAACTAAAGGAGAAGGTCCCAGAAAGCAGGGAGCAGGTCCTAAAGGAAAAAGGAAAGTCCCGAGAAGACCTTTAAGTCAAAGGAAGGACGGCGATTAGGATAAGGTCCTGTTAATTGAAGTTATAAGTAAGGGGCAGAGAGAAAGGCTCCAAGCTAAAAGACAGAAGGCTTCTAAATCTACAACCGTGACCATGGTTTTTCTAGTCTTGTATCTTGCTAGTCCTTTGTAACACATTCATATCTTTTTACAGGGTTATTGGCTACACTCTGATCACATTGTTTCCTATCAGGTTACATGTTTTAACTGCCACCTGATGAATTATCTTAATTGCACTGAACTTCATTTTTAAGTATCACATATTGGTGTCCATGTATGATGAAAACTAGAGTCTAACTGAATACCACAAAGAGAATATTGCTTCAATGTACACAATGTTGTCTTGGTTATATCTATTTGATATATTCTATCAAACAATGAAACAAATTTGAATATCCTTCACTCTAACGTTCATATGAGATCAATTTTAAACTTAACCACTAAAGTCTCTCCAGTATTGAAAAAGTACTCCTACCCATGCAGCAACACTGAAGGCTGAGCACACTTCCAGCTCAATTACATTTCAAGATAATGGGCAGAAATTTCCCCCGTTTGGGAGGGTTGTGTGGGGGCGGGCAGGGAGTGGGGACAAGCCCAATTGGCACCCCCGATTGGGGATGCACACGCCATTTTACATGGGTGGGCCAATTAAGGTGCTGAGCGCTCTCCATGCGGGTAGGGGTGGTGGATTCCCTGAGTTGGGAGTACACGCTATCGTGCATGCGTGTGTGAAAGAGTGCAGAAATCTCCCCGAGGCACAGAGCTACCTCAGATAGGTTAAATTCAGAATGTAAGATTTTATTCAAGCTAGAAAAAATTATTTAGACATGTCCCCTCACGTGACAGCCTCACATGAGCTGGGACACATTCATCAAATGTTTGAATCTTCTTTATTTAATTAATAAACCCTTCATGAAACACTATCCCGCCCGTGGATGAGGTTTCATGATAAATGCGAAGGCCGCCTGGGCTCTTCGCCTGCCCGACAACCTTAAGGTTGGACGGGCAGCTCAGGTTATTGTTTTAATTGATATTTAAATGGCCTTAATAGGCCTTTGTTGTTCAGTGGGTACGCAACCGACTCAGCTGCATACCTGCCGAACTGAAACTCTAACTGGCGCGTGCTGACATTGGGACACACACCCAATGTCACCATGCATCACCTTATGTGTCGGTGAGTGGGCCCCACCACTGCTTGCTGACCCAAAAATTCTTCCCAATGTCACACGCGTGACACAGTTGCAGAGCTGGGTAGAGACCAAGAAATTATTCAAGGTGTCAGGCTGTTAACTCTGTTTCTCTCTCCACAGATGCTGCCTGACCTGCTGAGTATTTCTAGCATTTTCTGTATTTATTTTTGATTTCCAGTTTCAGCACTATTTTGTTTTGGTGTTTGATTCAAATCTACCTGGTCAGGTCCCTTTTCAACTGATTGAAATTAGCTCTCCTCTAGTTGAATATTTTTACATTTGATTTTGCATTTTTCTTTTAAGTCCAAATCATTGATGTAAACCACAAACAGCAAGGGCCCCAGCACCAAGCCCTGCGGAACCCCACTGGAAACAGACTCCCTGTCACAGAAACATCCCTCTGCCATCACCCACCTCTGGATTACTAGTCCAGTGATATTGCCTCTACACTACCATTGGCACTCCCTCGGTTCAGGATGCTTATCCATCTCTGATTTTCATCTTTTCACCATCTGATTTGGTTTCCTTTTTCCTAAATGAATTTGTTTTCCACCATGGTTGATGAGGCCTTTGACTCTATTTCTGCTTTCACCCATTCCCCTCCCCCCAGGAACCACGATAGGATTCTTCACCTTCCACCCCAACAGTCTCCACATTCATTGGATCATCTTCCACCATTTCCATCACCTCTGGCGTGATGCCACCACCAAACCTATCTCCCTCTGCCCTCTCAGCATTCTGAGTGATTGTTTCCTCCCTGACACCCTGGTACACTCCTCAGTCACCCCCAACAATCCTCCCCTTATCCACAGCACTTTTCCATGCAAGCAGAGGAGATGCAACACCTGTCCTCTTACTTCCTCCCTTCTCACTGCCCAAGGCCCAGGTACTCCTTTCAGGTGAAACAGTGATTTATTTGTATTTCTTTCAATTTACTGCAATGTATTCTGTAATCACAATGCAGTGTCCTCTATGTAGGGGACACAATGCACAGATTGGCTAATTGCTTTGTGGGACACCTCCATTCAGTGCATAAATGTGACCGAGTTTCTGGTCACTTGTCATTTTTATTCTACTCCCCATTTCCACTCTGATCTCTCTGTCCTCAGGCTTTTATACTGTTCCAATGAAACTCGAGGAATAGCACCTCACCTTTTGTTTAGAAACTTGACAGCCTCCCAGACTCAATTTTGTGTTCAACAATTTCAGGTGATAACCTGTTCCCACAGTTTCCAGACAGCAGTTGTTGGTGATGTCTCCGCGATTCCAATTTACACCTCCTTTAGACTCTTCTGTTGTTTCTTTACTCATCCAATTAACTTCTCCTTTTGCCTTGCACCATCAACACCTTCTGTCAGTAATGGAATGGGTTGATGAGGGTAATGTGTTTAATATTATGTATGTGGAGTTTCAAAAGATGTTTGATAAATTATCCTATAACAGGTTAAAGGGACACTGACAGAATGGGTAAAAAGTTGGTTAGAGGACAGAAAGCAGAGATTAGTGATAAATGGTTATTTTTCAGACTGGAGGGAGGTAAACCCAGGGGTCAGCATTAAGGCCATTGCTCATTCTTCTATATATTAATAACCTGGACTAGGCTCTGCAGAGCATCATCTTAATGTTTGCAGATGATACAAAACTTGGAAATGTAGGAAACAGTGAGGATAAGACAGACTTCAGGAGGATATACATAGACAGAATGGTGAAATGGGCAGACACATGGAAGATGATGTTTAATTTAATGAAATTTTGGTAGGAAGAACGAGGAGAAAAAATATAAAATAAAGGGAACAGTTCTAAAGGGGAGGGGGGTGCAGGAGCAGAGAAACCTGGATAATAGATGCACAAATCATTGAAGATGGCAGGACAAGTTGCAAAGTCTGTTAAAAAGGAATATGGGATCTTGGGCTTTATTAACAGAGGAATAGAATGCAGAGACAAGGAAGGTATACTAACCTTTATAAAACACTGCTCTCAACCAGAGTACCGTGTCCAACTCTGTGTCCAACCAGAGTACCGTGTCCAACTCTGTGTCCAGCCAGAGTACTGTGTCCAACTCTGTGTCCAACCGGAGTACTGTGTCCAACTCTGTGTCCAACCGGAGTACCGTGTCCAACTGGAGTACTGTGTCCAACCGGAGTACCGTGTCCAACCGGAGTACTGTGTCCAACTCTGTGTCCAACCGGAGTACTGTGTCCAACTCTGTGTCCAACCGGAGTACCGTGTCCAACTGGAGTACTGTGTCCAACCGGAGTACCGTGTCCAACCGGAGTACTGTGTCCAACTCTGTGTCCAACCGGAGTACCGTGTCCAACTCTGTGTCCAACCGGAGTACCGTGTCCAACTCTGTGTCCAGCCAGAGTACTGTGTCCAACTCTGTGTCCAACCGGAGTACCGTGTCCAACTCTGTGTCCAACCGGAGTACCGTGTCCAACTCTGTGTCCAACTGGAGTACCGTGTCCAACTCTGTGTCCAACTGGAGTACCGTGTCCAACTCTGTGTCCAACTGGAGTACCGTGTCCAACTCTGAGCACCACACTTTAGGAAGGATGTCAAGGCTTTAGAGAGGTTGAAGAGATTTACTCGAATGGTAGCAGGGATGAGGAACTTTAGTTATATGGAGAAGCTGGAGATGCTGGGATTGTCCTTAGTAGAGCAGAGAAGGTTAAGAGATTTAAAAGAGGCATTCAAAATAATGAAGGGCTTAGAGAGAGTAAATGAGAAGAAACTGTTTCCAGTGGCAGGAGGGTCAGTAACAAGAGCATTCAGGTTTAAAATAAAAAGAAAAGACTTGCATTTATATAGCACTTCTCATGAGAAGCAGATATCTCAAAGTGCTTAACAGCCAATGAAGTACTTTTTGAAGTGTAGTCACTGTTGTAATGTAGAAAACGAGGCAGCCAATTTACACACAGTAAGCTCTCCCAAACAGCAATGTGATAATAACCAGGTCATTAACTGTTGTTGTTGATTGAGGAATAAATATTGGCTAGGACACTGGGGAGAACTCCCCTGCTGTTATTCAGAATAGTGACAGGGGATCTTTTACATCCACTCAAGCAGGCAGATGGGACATCATCCAGAAGACAGCATCTCCAACAGTGCAGCACTCCCTCAGTACTGCACTGGAGTGCCAGCCTTGAGTTTTGTGTTCAGGCTCTGGAGCGGGACTTCATACAGAATCCTATGATTCAGACATGAACGTGGCAAAGGAACCAGAGGTGTGAGATGAGGAAACTTTTTTTATACAGGGAGTTGTGATCTGGAATGTGCTGCTTGAAAGGCTGACAGAAGCAGATTCATTAGTAATCTTCAAAAGAGACTGATTTCAGGAGGAAAAGAAAATGCAGAGCTATGGGGAAAGAGCAGAGAACGGGACTAATTAGTCACTCATTCCAAGAGCTAGCACAGATACGATGGACCAAATGGCCTCCTTCTGCGCCGTATGATTTTTATGATTCCATGGATGTGCTGATCCTGTACTCCGTGATAAAAATGGCAAAGCTACAGGTCCGATTCTGTAAAAAAAACGGCCAGGATAATGTTGCAGATGGAGACTGAGATGAACTGGTTGAATTGTGGATCAGCAAGTGATTGAAGCCATTGGCAGGGCGGAGGCTGCAGTTTATAGTAACAGCCAGTTGGGGAGCAGTGTAACACAAGGCCCAGCAGCAAGGGCACAGATCGCAGGGCAGGAGGACCTGAGCTGCAGTCTTCAAACCCAGACCGGATCCAGACAAGAAAGGACGCCAAGCACACCCCAGATCCAGGTACCACATCAAAAACTGATCCACAGCATCAGCAGGGAAGACAGTGAGAGAACCAGCATTATCACCACCACCGATATTTATTCTTAGCTCTTTAGAAAGGCACAGGGCTTCACATCGTCTGCTTATTTCAGCAAGGCTGTCTGTAAAAGGGCCAGATATGGCAGAGAGAGAGAGAGAGAACAATAGAAGCAGACTGCTAGAATACAGACTCACTGCAATCATAAAGAAACACACACAAAGGCATCCTCATACAGACAGATAGAGAGATGAAGAAAGAGACAGAGAGAGATAAAGAGAGGGAGATCGAAGAGACCGAGTGAGAAAGCTCGGAGAGAGAGATGAAAGAATCAGAGGGAGGAAGAGACAGAGATATACAGACAAAGAGAGAGCATCAGAGAGAGAGGGACATAGAGACAGAGACACAGAGAGACAGAGACAAAGACAGGCAGAGAGAGAGAGAGATAGGGGCAGAGAGAGAGAAATACAGAGAGATCAGAGAGTGACAAAGGCAGAAGGAGAAACAGACAGAAGACAGAAATTGATGGAAAGACAGCGAGAGACAGAGAAAGAGAGACAGAGAAAAAAAGAGACAGAGACAGACAGACACAGAGAGACTGACAGACACAGAGACAGACAGAATCACAGAGACAGGCAGAGAGAGAGAGACAGAGAGAGAGAGAGAAAACTGGTGACACAGACAAAGGCACAGAGAAAGAAGACGCAGGGAGAGAAAGAGACCCACAGAGAGACAGCAAGAAAGAGACAGATAAAGAGACGCACATACAGAGTCAGAGCAGGAATAAGGTAAGGAAAAAGACATAAAAAACAAGGAATAGCAGGAATAATGATCAAAAGAACAACATTGAGTGAGAAAAGAGACAATAGAGGGAGGGAACAAGGAGAAGAACAAAGAGAACTATTGTATATCAGGTACTATTTATCACCATCACTCGCTCAGGATTAAACATGCATGGGATTAACCACAATCACTGTTAACCATGTTCACCATTTATCATGTTCACCATTAACCACACTCACTGTTAACCATGCTCACTACATGACCATAACCTCCAGCGAGTGGGCACATGCCACCTTGTGCCTGGTGCCTCCCAAAGTGTCAAAGCTAGCTCGACACTATCCTCTATATCAGGCACAGTGTCAGTCTCTGAGCTGGTAGCTGGGAGTGGGAGAGCCAATGACACTGTATGTTCAACATCATTATCCTTTGGGACCTTTCTCCACTCCCTGGACAGGTTCCAGTTCTTGGGTATCTGGAGGGAAAAGGGGCAATGGGGAGGTTGTGGTGAGGGGGAGAGGGAGAAGAGCATTCTTATATCATCAGCAGTTTCTCAATTTGTAGAGCGTGTGGGATGAGGAGGAAGTGGAATATGAGGAGGGTGATTATGGATGAGGGAATGAGGATACTGTCAGCTTCAATGATTTCAGCCCCACTGCTTCCATAATGAGCAATACTGTGTCCACCATTGGGGTTAGGACAGACAGGTACATTAGTTGTGAGTCCTGATTGATTGAATTTATTGGTAGGTGAGTGATGGGTTTGTGGTGAATTGAGCAGTGTGGAGGCTAGTGGTATAGTGGGTGAGATATGATATTTGAAGATGAATTTACTGACCACGACCACTTTGTAAGACCGTTAAACATTTCCATAATCTTACTGAATGGCGGAGCAGGCTCAAGGGGCTGAGTGGCCTACTCCTGCCCCTAGTTCATATGTTGGTGTCTAGAGGTATGAGTGGGAGAATCATAAACAATTACCATCAAAAAGCAAAATCAAAAGAAAAGTGAGGATAAAACCAAAACCTGCAAAAAACAAAATGAAGTTGGGACAGAGATTACAGTCTGAAATGTTTAAACTCATTGTTGAGTCTGGAAGCCTAATTGACAGATCAGGTGTTGTTCCTCGAGCAAACATTGAGCTTCATTGGAATAATATAGGGAGGCTCAAGGACAGAGAGGTCAGTGTAGAAGCAGGTGGAGAGTTACAATGCAGGCAACTGCACAGTCAGGGTTACACTTTCAAACTGAATGATGGTGTTTCCCAAAGCAGCACTCAATCTGCATTTGGTCTCCCCAGTGTAGAGGAGACAGCATCGTAAGTAGAGAATACATTTGACCAAACTCAAAGCACAAATAAATCACTGTTTCACATAGATGTAGTATTTGGGGCCTTGGACAGTGAGATAGGTGGAGGTAAAAGGGCAGGTGTTGTTGCATCTTCTGTGCTTGCATGGAAAGGTGTTGTAGGGAGGGGATATTGGGGGTGACTGTTCCAGAGTGAACAGTCCCTTCAGAATGCTGAAAGTGGAGGGGAGGGGAAGATGTGTTAGGTGGTGGCATCTTGCTGGAGGTGGTGAAGGATGATTCATTGAATATGGAGGTTCACCTTCCACTCCACCAGCCTCCAATCTAGGCTGCTACAGATGAGTGGGGGGTATCCATCTACAGGGCAGCATCTGGCTGCATCAGGCAGGAAGGAAGGGCCTGTAGGCTTGCCTGGAGCACTGGCCCTGGTGGGTGTCCACCTCCAGCAGATGAACCTCTCCCCGCCATTGCTTTGGGAAAATGGAGGCCAACTGGAAAATCCCAGGGCCAATAGCAAAGCTCTTAATGAGCCTCATGAGCCTTCCTCATAGGAACAGGCAGCTGTGCCAGTGCCAGGGCCCCGAACCTGTTTCCTGTAAAATGCTCAGCACCAGGAACAGTGTCCGGAAACCAGCCTCCTGACTGGCACTGATATTCCCGGGATCCAGCACCTCCATACCTGACTTTGACAGAGCCCAGAAATCCTTTCCCTGGCCGGGTCTATTACAGACTGTAATTATGTAAAATGTTACAGTAAGTGTCTGAAGAAGATAAAGCTCTGGCCTGCTGAGAATTGCAGAGTAATCCTTGGTACAACTGTGACTGCACTAACTGGCTCATGGTTACTTTTCTACTCCAGGAAAAGCTAGGAAAAGGCATTGGTTTTCTCGAGGTCAGGTAGCTCTGTGCACTTGGAAAGTCGGAATAGAGTTTTAATGTTACTCAGGATGATGATTTGGCAGCAATTAACACTTTTTTAACATTACTGGATGACTGATACAGCCTCCATCCTGTGGAAAGTGGTTTATCTTTGGTTTTATTGCCTACTAGTGAAATACAGGTGCTAGTAAATTACTTGGCTTTGTCCCAAACAGCTGCTGTCACTTTACACACGAACATACGAATTAGGAGCAGGAGGAGGCCATTCAGCCCCTCGAGCCTGCTCCACCGTTCAATAAGATCATGGCTGATTTGATTGTAACCTCAACCCCACATTCCTGCCCACCCCCGATAACCTTTCACCCCCTTGTTAATTAAGAATCTATCTAGCTCTGCCTTAAAAATATTCAAAGACTCTGCTTCCACCGCCTTTTCAGGAAGAAGTTCCAAAAACCCATGACACTCAGAGAGAAAAAAAATCCTCATCTCTGTTTTAAATGAGTGACCTCTTATTTTTAAACAGTGACCCCTAGCTCTAGATTCTCCCACAAGAGGAAACACCCTCTCCACATTCACCCTGTCAAGACTCCTCAGGATCTTATATGTTGTAATCAGGTCACCTCTTTCTCTTTTAAACCCCAGCAGATACAAGCCTAACCTGTCCAACTTTTGCTCCTAAGACAACCTGTCCATTCCAGGTATGATTAAACCTTCCCTGAACTGCTTCCAACCCCTTTACATCCTCCCTTAAATAAGGAGACCAGTACTGTAGACTATACTCCAGATGTGGTCTCACCGATACCCTCCATAACTGAAGCATAACCTCCCTACTTTTGTATTCAATTCCCATCACAATATTCTTTAGCTTTGCTCATTACTTGCTGTGCCTGCACACAAATCTTTTGCAATTCATGCACTAGGGCACTCAGATCCCACTGCATCTCAGATCTACGATCTCTCACCATTTAGAGAATCAGCTTCTTGTTTATTTTACCAGCCAAAATGGACAATTTCACATTTTCCCACAGTATATTCCATTTGCCCACTCACTGATCTATATCACTTTGATGCCTCCTTTCACATCTTACTTTCCTATGTCTTTCTGCCATCAAAAAATATCAACAACCATACTTTCAGTCCCTTCATTCAAGTCATTTATATACATTGTAAAAGGTTGAGGCCCCAGTACTGATCCCTGTGACACACTGTTCATTATATCTTGCCAACCAGAAAATGACCTGTTTAGAAACATAGAAAATAGGAGCAGGAGTAAGTCATTTGGCCCTTCAAGCCTATTCCACCATTCAATATGATCCTGGTTGATCCTCTATCTCAATGCCGCACTCCCGCTCTCGCCTCATATCCCTTGATGCCTTTAGAGTCCAGAAATCTATCTATTTCCTTCTTCAATATATTCAGTGTCTTGGCCTCCACAGCCTCTGTGGTAGAGAATCCCACAGGTTCACCACCCTCTGAGTGAAGAAGTTTCTCCTCATCTCAGTCCTAAATGGCCTATCCCATATCTTGAGACTGTGGCCCCTTGTTCTAGACCTCCCCCCCCAGCCAGAGGAAACATCATCCCTGCATCCAGTCTGTCCAGTCCAGTCTGAATTTTATATGTTTCAATGAGATCCCCTCTCATTCTTCTAAACTCCAGTAAATACAGGTCTCGTCAACCTAATCTCTCCTTATACGACAATCTTGCCAACCCAGGAATCTGTCTGGTGAACCTTCGCTGCACTCCCTCCACGGCAAGTATATCCTTTCTTAGGTAATGAGAACAAAACTGTACACAATACACCAGCACACAAAATGCTGGAAAAACTCTGCAGGTCTCATATCATCTATGGACAGAAAGACAGAGTTAATGTTTCGAGTCTGTATGACTACTTCAGAGTACTGAAGCAGAGTCATATGGACTGGAAACGTTAACTCTGTCTTTCTCTCCATAGATGATATGAAACCTGCAGAGTTTTTCCAGCATTTTTGTTTTTGTTTCAGATTTCCAGAATCCGCAGTATTTTGCTTTTATATTACACAATACTCCAGGTATGGATTCACCAAGGCCCTGTACAGCTGCAGTAAGACATCCTTGCTCCTGCACTCAAATCCTCTCGCAATGAAGGGCAGCATACCATTTGCCTTCCTAACTGCTTGCTGCACCTGCATGCTTGCTTTCAGTGATTGGTGTACAAGGACACCCAGGTCTCTTTGTACATCAACATTTCCCAATCTATCACCATTTAAATAATACTGTTTTTCCTACCGAAGTGGATAACTTTGCACTTATCCACGTTATACTGCATCTGCCATGTATTTGCTCACTCACTCAACCTGTCCAAATCACCTTGAAGCCTCTTAACACCCTCCTCACCACTCACATTCCTAGTTTTGTGTGATCAGCGAACTTGAAAATATTACATTTGGTTCCCTCACCCAAATCATTGATATATATTGTGAACAGCTGGGACCCAAGCACTGATCCCTACGGTACCCCACTAGTTACCACCTGCCACTCCGAAAAAGACCCATTTATTCCTGCTCTCTGTTTCCTGTCTGCTAACCAATTCTCAATCCATGCCAATATATTACCCCCAATCCCACGTGCTTTAATTTTACACACTAACTTCTTATGTGGGACGTTATTAAAAGCTTTCTGAAAAGCCAAATACACCACATCCACTGGTTCTCCCTTATCTATTCTGCTAGTTACATCCTCAAAAACTCCAGTAGGTTTGTCAAACGTGATTTCACTTTCATAATTCCATGTTAACTTTGTCTAATCTCGTTGATATTTTCTAAGTGTCCTGTTATCACATCCTTTATAATCAGCTCTAGCACTTTCCCTACTACTGATGTTAGGCTAACCAGTCTGTAATTCCTTGTTTTCTGCCTCCTTTTTCTTAAATAGTGGGGTTACATTTGGCATCCTCCAATCTGCCAGGACTGCTCCAGAATCGGCAGATTTTTCGAAGATGACAACCAACACATCCACTATTTCCATGGCCACCTCCTTTTGTATCCTGGGATGTAGATTATCAGGCCCTGGGGATTTAAGTCCCATTAATTTCTCCAGCACTATTGGTTTACTAATACTAATTTCTTTCAATTCCTCCTTCTCACTAGACTCTTGGTTCCCTAGTATTTCTGGGAAGTTATTTGTCTCTTCCTCCTTGAAGACAGAACTAAAGTAGTTGTTTAATTGCTCTGCCATTTCCTTGTTCTCTATTATAAATTCTCACATTTCAGACTGTAAGGGACCTACATTTGTCTTCACCAATCTTTTTCTTTTTACATACTTACAGAAGCTTTTACAGTCTGCTTTTATGTTCCTTGCAAGTTTACTCTCATACTCTATTTTTCCCTTCAATCAATCTCTTGGTCCTCCTTTGCTGAATTCTAAACTGCTCCCAATTCCCAGGCTTGCTATTTTTTCTAGCAACTTCATATGACTCCTCTTTGGACCTAATACTATTCTTAATTTCTTTTGCTAGCCATGTTTGGGCTGCTTTTCCTGTTGTGTTTTTGCAACAGAAAGGAATGTATAACTGTTACAATGCATACATTCCTTCCTTAAATGTTAGCCATTTGCTATTGACCATCATGTCTCTTAATGAAGTTCCCCAATCTATTTCAGCCAACTCACACCTCGTACCTTTGTAGTTTCCTTTGTTAAGATTTAGGATCTTAGTTTCAGATCAGGTTACTTTACTTTCCATCCTAATGAAGAATTCTATCACATTATGGTCACTGCTCCCTAAAGGACCCAGCACAACAAGATTATTAATTAAATCCTTCTCATTGCACAATACCAAATCTAGGATAGCTTGTTCCCTAGTTGGTTCCTTGACATACTGGTCTAAAAAACCATCTCCTACACACTCCAGGAATTCACCCACCACAGTATTATTGTTAATTTGCTTTGCCCAGTCTATATATATATATTACAGTCAACTATGATTACCATAGCACCCATGGTACATGCATCTTTAATTTCCTGTTTAATGCCGTCCCCTACCTTACCACTACTGTTTGGAGGCCTAAAGACAACTCCCACTAATGTTTTCCATCCCTTGTTGCTTCTTAGCTCCACCCAGACTGATTCTACATCTAGATTTTCTGAGCCAATATCCTCTCTCACTATCGCACTGATTTCATCCCTAACTAACAACCCCACGCCACCTCCTTTTCATTTTTGCCTGCCCGTCCTAAATATCGAGTACCCTTGGGTATTCAGTTCCCAGCCTTGGTCACCCTGCACCCATGTCTCTGTAATTGCAAACATATCGTACCCGTTTACATCTATTTGTGCTGTTAATTTGTTTATCTTATTGTGAATGCTCGGTACATTCAGATACAGTGCCTTTAGGCTTGTCTTTTTTAACATTTTTATACAGTTTTTTGTACTATGGCCCTATTTGCTGCTAGCGCTTGTTTCCTCTGCCTTTCACTTTTGCTTTTTAGTTTCCTGTCTTTCATTCCTTTCTGTGTTTTGCTCTCTTGTGTCTCCCGCTCAGGTTCCCACCCCCTGCCACTCTAGTTTAAACCCTTCCCTGCAGTACAAGTGAAGATATTGGTCCTGGTCCTGCTGGGGAGTGACCCGTCCAGCTTGTACAGGTCCCATCTTCCCCAGAATCAGTCCCAATGCCTCAGGAGTCTAAATCCCTCCCTCCTACACCATCTCTCCAGCCACACATTCATCTGGTCTATTCTCCTATTCCTGATCTCACTAGCACATGGCACTGGGAGTAACCCTGAGATTACTACCTTTGAGGTCCTGCTTTTTAATTTATTTCCTAGATCCCTATATTCTGCTTTCAGGAGCTCATCCCTCTTTTTACCTACGTCGTTGGTACCGATATGGACCACGACCTCTGACTGTTCCCCCTCCCCCTTCAGAATGTCCTGCAGCTGCTCAGTGACACCCTTGACCCTGGCATCAGGGAGGCAGCACACCATCCTGGTGTCACGTCTGTGGCCGCAGAAACATCTATTTGTTTCCTTTACGATAGAACCCCCTATCACTATTGCTTTCCCATTCTTCTCCCACCCCTCCCACCCCTGTACAGCTGAGCCAGTCATGGGGCCTGGGACTTGACTCTTGCTGCATTCCCTGAGAAATCATCTCCCCCAGCAGTATCCTAAACAGAAAATCTGTTAGAGAGGGAGATGGACCCAGGGGACCCCTGCACTACCTGCCTGGTGCTTCTACTCTGGCTGGCAGTTACCCATTCCCTTTCTGCCTGTGCACAGTTTCACCACCTCACTGTACGAAGATCTCATCCTTGCAGATGCTCCACAGTGACTCCAGCCCCAGCTCCAGCTCTGAAATGCAGATTTCGAGTAGCTGCAGCTGGAGACACTTCCAAAACACTTGGTCGCCCTGAACACTGGAAGTGTCTCTGACTTCCCACATTGCACAGGAGTAGCATTCCACTTGGCTGAGCTACCCTGCCATGACTTACTGTTAAATTACTCCCTTTACTTTTACTTACTCTAGTTTAGAGAATATCAAGGACAGAAGAAATACTCACCAGGTCCTACTTACCAAGGCCACTGCTCTTCTTACTGAGGAAAGGTAGAAAGATAAAAAATGAAAGGATCACCTCCTTCCCTCTTCACCTAACTCACTCTCTCACCAAACTCCAACTGAAGCACTCTGATGCAGACAGAATCAGCACGGTAGATGACCTGCTTTCTGCTGTCTGAATCGAGCTTCTGGAAACTTGTTTAAGCCAGTTAACTAATTAACTAGCTGCAGCTGCAAGCAGAGCCTGTATAACACCAGTTTTAAATCTGGACTAAAACTCATCTTCTCCCAACCCAAAGAGCAACTTTTAGTTAGTTGCTAAATTAAATTAAATTATGCCTACTCTCTGTTTCCTGTTAGCTAGCCAATCTTCTATCCATGCCAAAATGTTACCCTCTACACCAAGAGCTTTAATTGTTTACAATAACCCTTAATGTGGCACCTTATCAAATGCTTTCCAGAAATCTAAATACATTACATCCAGTTCCCCTTCATCACAGCCTGTTACTTTTTCAAAGAACTCCAATAAATTAGTTAAACAAGATTTTCCTCTCACAAAACCATATTGACTCAGTCTCTGACTCTGCCTGATTAGTTTGAATTTTTCTCAGTACCCTGCTATAATACTGTTAATAATAACTTCTAGCATTTTCCCTTTCACAGATGTTAATCTAACTGGCCTGTAGTTTCCTGCTCTCTGTCTCCCTCCCTTTTTGAATAAAGGAGTCACATTTGCTATTTTCCAATTGAATGAAACCTTCCCTGAATCTAGGGAATTTTGGAAAATTAAAGCCGATGCATTAACTATCTCCCTAGCCATTTCTTTTAAGGCCCTAGGATGAAGTCCATCAGGACCTGGGGACTTGTCAGTACCCTTTACTCAGTACCACTTCCCTGGTGATTGTAATTTTCTTGAGTTCCTCTGTCCCTTCCATTTCCTGATTTACAGCTATTTCTGGGACTTTACTTGCATCCTCTATAGTGGAGACCGATGCAAAATACCAGTTCAATTATCTGCCATCTCCTTATTTTCCATTATTAATTTGCCAGGCTCTCTTTCTATAGGACTAACACTCACTTTGTTAATTTTCTACATTGTCATATTGATGCTAGTGTTGTAGTTTTACTGGAACAGCTTGGCTAGGGGCATGGTAAGTTCTGGAGCACAAGTCTTCAGTACTATTGCTGGGAAGTTGTCAGGGTCCATAGCCTTTGCGGTATCCAGTGCCTTCAGCAGTTTCTTGAGGAGACTGAATCGAGTTGGTATCTGTGATGCTGGGGACGTCCAGTGGAGACCAAGATTGATCATCAACTTGACACCTCTGATTGAAAATGGTTGTGAATGCTTCAGCCTTTGTCTTTGCACTGACGTGCTGGGATCACTATCATTGAGGATGGGGATAATTGTGGATCCTCTTCCTCCAATTGAGTTGTTTCATTGCCCACCACCATTTAGGACTGGATGTAGCAGGACTGCAGAGCTCAGATCTGATCCGTTGGTTGGGGGATCACTTAACTGCATCTATTGCATGCTGACTTTGCTGTTTGGCATACAAGAAGTCCTGTGTTGTGTTTCACCATGTTGACACCTCATTTTAGGTATAGAGTCATAGAGTTATACAGCACAGAAACAGGCCCTTCGGCCCATCATGTCCGTGCCAGCCATCAATCCCCTATCTATTCTAATCCCATTTTCCAGCACTTGGCCTGTAGACCTGTATGCTTTAGCATTTCAAGTGTTCATCTAAATACTTCTTAAAGGTTGTGAGGGTTGTTGCCTCTTTTCTTCTCCGCCGATGCTGCCAGACCTGCTGAGTTTTTCCAGGTAATTCTGTTTTTGTTTTGGATTTCCAGCATCCGCAGTTTTTTTGTTTTTATTTCTTCCTATCTGCCCTACCTATGCCCACACAATTTTGTATACCCCTATCAGGTCTCCCCTCAGCCTTCTCTGCTCTAAGGAAAACAGCCTCAGCCTATCCAGTCTCTCTTCATAACTGAAACACTCCAGCCCAGGCCATATCCTGAATCTCCTCTGCACCCTCTCCAGTGCAATCACATCCTTCCTATAGTGTGGCGATCAGAACTGCACACAGTACTCCAGCTGTGGCCGAACTAGTATTTTATGCAGTTCCAACATAACCTCCCTGCTCTTATATTCTATGCCTCAGCTAATAAAGGCAGGTATCCCATATGCCTTCTTAACCACCTTATCTACCTGCACTGCTGCCTTCAGGGATCTATGGACATGTAGACCAAGGTCCCTCTGATTCTCTGTACTTTCTAGGGTCCTACCATTCACTGTGTACTCCCTTGCTGTGTTCATCCTCACACTTCTCAGGATTAAATTCCATTTGTCACTGCTCTGCCCATCTTACCAGCCCATCTATATCATCCTGTAATCTAAGGCTTTCTCTTCATTGTTTACGACACCACCAATTTTCATGTCATCTGCGAACTTACTGATCATACCTCCTATATTGACGTCTAAATCATTAATGTACACTACAACAGCAAGGGATCCAGCACTGATCCCTGTGGTACATCACTCGTCACAGGCTTCCAATCGCAAAAACAACCTTCGACCATCACCCTCTGCTTCGTGCCACTAAGCCAATTTTGGATCCAATTTGTCAAATTGCCCTGGATTCAATGGGCTCTTACCTGCTTGACCAGTCTCCCATGCAGGACTTTGTCAAAAACCTTACTGAAGTCCATGTAGACTACATCAACTGCACTACCCTCATCCCTACTATCCTTATCCCTACTACCTTGTTGAATAATGGTACCACACTCACTGTCCTCTAGTCCTTTGGCACCTGTCCTGTGGCCAGAGAGGATTTGAAAATTAGTGTCAGAGCCCCTGCTATCTCCTCCCTTGCCTCACACAGCAGCCTGGGATACATCTCATCTGGGCCTAGGGATTTATCCACTTTTAAGCCCATTAAAACTATTAATACCTCCTCCCTTTCAATGCTAATTTGTTCAGGTATATCACAGTCCCCCTCCCTGATTTCTACACCTATGTTGTCCTTCTCCATCGTGAACACAGATGAAAAGTAACCTACGTTCTCTGGCTCCACACAGATTGCCACTTTGGTCCCTAATGGGCCCTACTCTTTCCCTGGTTATCCTCTTGCCCTTAATATATTTATAAAATGCCTTGGGATTTTCCTTTATCTTGCCAGCCAGTGTTTTTTCATGCCCCATCATTACTCTCCTAATTACTTTTTTAAGTACACCCCCTCCACTTTCAATACTCCTCTAGGGCATCTGCTGTTTTCAGCCCCCTGTATCTGCCATAAGCCTCCTTTTTTTCCCTTATCCAATTCTCTATATTCCTTAACATCCAGGGTTCCCTGGACTTGTTGGCCCCACCCTTCACCTTTATGGGAACATGTTGGCCCTGAACTCTCGCCATTTCCTTTTTGAATGACTTCTACTGCTCTGATGTAGACATTCCTACGAGTAGCTGCTCCCAGTCCACTTTGGCCAAATAAAAGCAAAATCCTGCAGATGCTGGAAATCTGAAACAAAAACAGATTGCTGGAAAAGCTCAGCAGGTCTGACAGCACCTGTGTGTGGCGGGGGTGGGGGGGCGGGTGGGGGTGGGGGGTGGACAGAGTCCTTATGACTCCTTGTCAGAGTCTTTCCAGCATTTTCTGTTTTTGTTCCACTTTGGCCTGATCCTGTCTTATCACATTGAAATCGGCCTTCCCCTAATTCAAGACCTTTATTTCCACTTCATCTTTGTCCTTTTCCATAACTTCCTTAAATTTTATGGAGTTATGATCACTATCCCCGAAATGCTCCCCCACTGACACTTCTACCACTTGCCCGGCTTCATTCCCTAAGATTAGAAACATAGAAACATAGAAACTAGGAGCAGGAGTAGGCCATTCGGCCCTTCGAGCCTGCTCCGCCATTCATTATGATCATGGCTGATCATCCAAATCGATAGCCTGCTCCCACTTTCTCCCCAGATCCTTTGATCCCTTTCACCCCAAGAGCTATATCTAACTCCTTCTTGAAAACATACAATGTTTTGGCCTCAACTACTTTCTGTGATAATGAATTCCACAGGCTCACCACTCTCTGGGTGAAGAAATTTCTCCTCATCTCAGTCCTAAATGGTCTACCCCATATCCTCAGACTGTGACCCCTGGTTCTGGACACCCCCACCATCGGGAACATCCTTCCTGCATCTACCCTGTCTAGTCCTGTTAGAATTTTATAGGTTTCTATGAGATTTCCCCCTCATTCTTCTGAACTCCAGTGAATATAATCCTAACCGACTCAAGCTCTCCTCATATGTCAGTCCCGCCATCCCAGGAATCAGTCTGCTAAACCTTCACTGCATCCCCTCTATAGCAAGAACATCCTCCCTCAGATAAGGAGACCAAAACTGCACACAATATTCCAGATGTGGTCTTGCCAAGTCCCTGTATAATTGCAGCAAGATATCCCTGTTCCTGTACTCGAATCCTCTGGCTATGAAGGCCAACAAACCATTTGCCTTCTTCACCGCCTGCTGCACCTACATGCTTACCTTCAGTGACTGGTGTACAAGGACACCCAGGTCTCGTTACACATTCCCCTCTCTCAATTTATAGCCATTCAGATAATAATCTGCCTTTCTGTTTTTGCTACCAAAATGGATAACCTCACATTTATCCACATTATACTGCAACTGCCATGCATTTGCCCACTCACACAGCTTGTCCAGGTCCAGTTCCGCCCCTTCTCTTGTAGGACTTTCTATGTACCGGCTCAAAAAACTCTCCTGGATGCACTGTAAGAATTTTGCCTCCTCTAAGCCTTTCACATTAAGACTATCCCAGTTAATATTGGGGAAGTTGAAATTCCCTTCTATTATTACCCTATTATTTTAACACTTCTCTGAGATTTGCCTACATATCTGCTCCTCTATCTCCCCCAACTGTTTGGAGGCCTATAGTACGCTCCCAGCAAAGTGACTGCCCCCTTTTTGTTTTTAAGTTCTACCCATGTGGCCTCATTTGAGGAACCTTCTAAGATATCATCCCTCCTTACTACCAGCCCCCTCCCCAACCCCTGTCACGCCTGAAGATTCTATACCATGGAATATTGAGCTGCCAGTCCTGCCCTTCCCCCAACCATGTCTCTGTGATAGCAACAATATCATATTCCTATGTGTTAACACCCCTCAATTCATCTGCTTTACGTGTAAGACTCCTTGCGTTAAATTAGATGTAGTCCAGCATTGCATTATTTCCTTGTGCCTTAACAGGTCTGTATTTGCTCTGCCTTCCAGACTGACTTAGTTTCTTTTCTATATTTGGCTGTGCATCACCCCCTATTGGATCTCCAGTCTGTATCCCACACCCCTGCCAAATTAGTTTAACCTCCCCTCACCCGTCCCACACCCCCAACAGCCCTAACAAGCCTCCCTGCAAGGATGTTGGTCCCGTTCCTGTTCAGGTGTAGCCCGTCCGACTTATACAGGCCCCACCTTCACCAGCAATAGACCCAGTGTTCCAAGAAACTAAAGTTCTCCCTTCTGCACCATCTCTTTAGCCACACATTCATCCTGTCTATCCCTCTATTCCTATACTCACTAGCACATGGCACAGGGAATAATCCAGAGGTTACAACCTTAGAGGTCCTGCTTTTTAATCTGTTACCTAGCTCCCTAAATTCTTGTTGCAGGACCTTATCCCTCTTTCTAGCTATGTCGTTGGTACCAATGTGAACCACGATCTGTGACAGTTCACCCTTCCCCTTCAGAATGTCCTGCAGCCGCTCTGTGATACCCTTGACCCTGGCACCAAGGAGGCAACACACCATCCTGGAGTCATGTCTATGGCCACAGAAGCGCCTGCCTACACACCTCACTAACCAATCCCCTACCACTACTTCCTCCTGCACTGAGCAGCTGGATCAGCCACAATGCAGTCAGCTTGGCTCTGGCTGCACTCTCGAGAGGAACCTTCACCCTCACCGTTTTCCAACAGAGGAAAAACGGTTCTTGAGTGAAATACACTCTGGGGCTTTCCTGGCTATCCGCCTGCCTCCCTTCTTCTGACTGGAGGTCACCCATTACCTCTCTGATTGCCCTTCCTTTAGCTGCGGAGTGACCACATCTATCCACGTAACCCTCAGCCTTGCAGAAGCTCCGCTGTGTCTCCAGCTGACGCTGACGCTCTGAAACCCATTGTTCAAGCTGGTCAAGGCGGTGGCATTTGCTGCACATGTGGTCATCCAGACTGCAAGGAGTGTCTAAGAATTCCCACACGCTGCAGGCCGTACAACACACGGGACTGAGCTCCCTTGCCATACCTTTTATTTGTTCTTAATTAAAAAACTATTTCCTTAAATTTAAGCCAAGTTACCTTCTGTAATCTCACCTTAAAGTGGGGAAAATACAACCTACCCACCAGCTACCAATCGGCTCCCTCCCTTGTCCTGACATCATTCCTTTGGTATTGCGGCACTGCTGAGTATGTCTGGTGCTGCTCCTGACATGCCCTCCTGCACTCTTCATTGAGCCAGAGTTGATCCCTGGCTTGATGGTAATGGTAGAGTGAGGGACATGCCGGGTGCTGCTCCTGACATGCCCTCTGCACTCTTCATTGAGCCAGAGTTGATCCCTGGCTTGATGGTAATGGTAGAGTGAGGGACATGCTCATGAGGTTACAGACTGTGTTCAATTTCAGTTCTCCTGCTGCTGATGGCCCACAGGGCCTCATGGATGCCCAGTTGCTAGATCAGTTCGAAATCTATCCCAGTTAGCATGGTGGTCATGCCACACAGCCTGACAGATGGTATCCTCAGTGTGAAGGTGGGACTTTGTCTCTACAAGGACTGCGTGGTGGTCACTCCAACCGATACTGTCATGGACAGACTTCCTGTCTGTGATTGAGACGGTGATATTAATCAAGGTGTTCAAAAATGATCAAAAGATTTGATAGCGTAAATGAAGAGTAACTATTTCCAATGGTGGCTCCATGCAGAATAGCTGGGTCATTCAGAGCTGATGTCAGAAAGCACTGCCTCACAAAGTGCAAATCTGAAATTTACCCCCAAAAAGCAGTCAAGACTGAGAGTCAATGGAGCTTTCAACACTGAGATAGATAACTTTTTATTAGGCAGGGCTATTACAGTGTTACAGAACCAAGGTGGATAAATTGAGTTACATAGAAACATTCACAATTTACAGCACACAAAGAGGACAGGTAGATTAGTGAGGATGAAGTCAAGTAGTTTTCCCTCTTGGTTCCCTCACCACCTGTCGCAGACCCAGTCTAGCAGCTATGTCCTTTAGGACTCGGCCAGCTCGGTCAGTAGTGGTGCTACTGAGTCACTCTTAGTGATGGACATTGAAGTCCCCACCCAGAGTACATTCTGCGCCCTTGCCACCCTCAGTGCTTCTTCCAGTTGGTGTTCAACTTGGAGGAGCACTGATTCATCAGCTGAGGAGGAGGGGGGGAGGCTAGGGTGGGTGATGGGTGGTAGGTGGTAATCAGCAAGAGGTTCCCTTGCCCATGTTTGACCTGATTCCATGAAACTTCATAGGGTCTGGAGTTAATGTTAAGGGGCTTCCAGAGCAACTCTGTCTCGACTGTATGTCACTGTGCTGCCACCTCTGGTAGGTCTGTCCTCTCAGTGGGACAAGACATACCCAGGAATAGTAAGGGTGATGTTTGGGGCGTTTTAAGGTGTGATTTGTGAGTATGACTATCTTGTTTGACAAGGCTGTGGGACAGCTCTCCCGGTTTTGGCACAAGCCCCCAGTGTTAGTAAAAAGGACTTTGCAGGGTCAAAAGGCCTGGTGGTCATTTCTGATGCCTAGGTCAATGCCGGGTGGTCCATCTGCTTTCATTACTTCTAACTTTTCTGTAGTGATTTGGTACAACTGAGTAGCTTGCTAGGTTATTTCAAAGAACATTTAAGAGTCAACCACATTGATTCTTTTACCTTACACCCGAGCAGGAAGTCCTTATCGCATTGACCCACCTGTTCCCACATTCCTCCATCCAGATATCCAATTTAACACTGACGTAGTTTCTGCCTCAGTTACCATGAGTGAATCCCACAGCCTAAAAATCTTTGTCATTTAACGTTGTGTCTACAGTTCCTTATTCTAAACCCTCAACTACTTGAAAGTCTGTTTCTATCTGTCACATCCTTTCCCAACATTAAAGACTTCCAGATATCAGCCTATAAACTGCATTGTTTTCAATTTTAAACCAGTGTCCTGTCCCTTCACTTATCAGGAAGATTTGCTGTGATTCACTGTGTCTATTTCCTTTTGCAGGAAGGAATGGTCCAGGATGCTGAAACTGAGGATCTTAAATACTGTAGCTCCCTCGTACTTTCTTGGAGTCTCCATCACCACCATGATCCTTCAGAGTTTTGTTTTCATTCCCACTATTTTTGCTGATGACTTCAGAAGGCCATGGTCATACTGTGGCTGCCATTTCACTTTCTTTCTCTACATCTCAGTTAATGTTCTGGGGAACTACTTCTTGATCCTGTGGTACCCATCAGAGAGCCTACAGAGCAGCAAGCCCTTCCCCGATGGGAACGAAACCCTACAACCAGGCAGCCACTTCTGCAAGTTGTGCAGCAAAGTTATCCTGAGGCGGGACCACCATTGCTTCTTTACAGCAAACTGTATCGGGAACAGGAACATGCGTTACTTTCTGATGTTTGGATGGTACACCTCTATTGTCTGTCTCTATTCCTTAGTGGTAGGTGTAGCGTACCTAAGTGTGGAATACCATCTCTCCTTTGAGAATCCTCTCACCTTTCTCACTCTCCTTCCCCTCTCCTTCTTTCACTTCTTCTTCAGTATGATCCCTTCGTTTCAGTTGTTCCTCGTCCTGATGCTGTACATCTGGTTAGGGATTGGGCTCACCTGCGCTGGGTTCTGCTGCCAACAGATTCTTTTGGTGGCTCGAGGTCGTACCTGGTACCACCTGAAGAAAGGGATGCCCGCGGTACGCTGCACTCCGTGGGGGGTTAATCTTCAGGATGTGTTCGGGAAGCGTTGGTTGCTGGGATTCTTCTTCCCGATTCCAACGGTACATGTGGATCCAAAGGACAAATTGAATTGAACTCCCTGGTATCAGCATGCTTTCCAAACCCACCACCCTGAATTCCCCAGCATAACCATGCTCCCCAAACCAGTTGCATTATAACCTTGGGTTATCCTGCAATCAGATGGGGTACAATCACATTGACCCAAATACACTGAACTTCAACACAACTAATCAGTCCATGCAGGATGAGTAGCAAGTCACTCCATCTGTACGGAGACAAGATTATCCTCCTTAGAAATGTCACCTTTAATGCTGTCTTGCACTTTTTAAATAGATGTTGATTTCCCCTATTGAAGGCCACTAGGGATGGGCAATAAATGCTGGCCCAGCCAGCGAAGCCCACACCCCGTGAATGGATTAAAAAAAGACTTTCATCTTAACTGTTTACAATCTGTTATGGACTGAGGAAGTTAAAATCCAGTGACACTGAGGAATGAATGCATCAGGCAATCCCAGGATATACCCAGGGTGAAAGCTATGTTTAGCTGGGGTGGCAATGTGTCAAAACCAGAGTACAAAAATCCCGAGGGCTGTTGTTAATGGGAACTTATTTCAGTTCAGAATGCTGCGTCAGGATGTGACTGAGTTCCATGTTGCACCTGCTGTGACAAGACAGGTGAGGTTTGGGAAAGTGTTACTGTACGAGGGATTGGGACTCAGCAGATCATTGACACTTCCTACATTTCACTTTCTGTCCATGATTGAGATGGTGATACTAATCGAGGTGTTTAAAAATGATCAACGGATTTGATAGCGTAAATGAAGAGAAACTATTTCCAATGGTGGCTCTATGCAGAATAGCTGGGTCATTCAGAGCTGATGTCAGAAAGCACTGCCTCACAAAGTGCAAATCTGAAATTTACCCCCAAAAAGCAGTCAAGACTGAGAGTCAATGGAGCTTTCAACACTGAGATAGATAACTTTTTATTAGGCAGGGCTATTACAGTGTTACAGAACCAAGGTGGATAAATTGAGTTACATAGAAACATTCACAATTTACAGCACATAAGGAGGCCATTCAGCACATTGTCTCTGTGCCAGCCAAATGAACCATGCAGCCTAATTCATAGAAACATAGAAACTAGGAGCAGGAGTAGGCCATTCGGCCCTTCGAGCCTGCTCCGCCATTCATTATGATCATGGCTGATCCTCTATCTCAACACCGCACTCCCGCTCTCTCCTCATACCCCTTGATACCTTTAGAGTCCAGAAATGTATCTATTTCCTTCTTAAATATATTCAGTGACTTGGCCTCCACAGCCTCTGTGGTAGAGAATTCCACAGGTTCATCACCCTCTGAGTGAAGAAGCTTCTCCTCATCTCTGTCCTAAATGGCCTATCCTGTGTCCTGAGACTGTGACCCCTTGTTCTAGACCCCCCCACAATGGAGTTCAATGTGAAGAACTGTGAGGTGATGCATTCGGGGATGACAGACAAGGCCACTTTCCAGGCCTCAGTCCATAGCCCTGTAAGTCACCAAACTTCAAGTTAATTTCCAAGTATTATTTAAATGCAATGAGAGCTTACTGCTAATCAAATAGGTTCTTCCACTCTACTCTATCTAGGTCCCTCATTACTTTATAGACCTCAATGAAATCTCTCCTCAGCCTCCTCTGTTCCAAAGACAACAGCCCCAGCCTATCCAATCTTTCCTCATCGCTAAAATTCTGCAACCCAGGAATATCTTCATTAATCTTCTCTGTGACCCTGCTTAGTGCGATCATATCCTTCCTGTAATGCAGTGATCTCAACTGTACGCAGTACTCTGGCTGTGGCCTAACTAGTGTTTTATACACTTAGTTTCATACCCTTACGCCCTCACCTCAATGAATTTCGGGCTCGGCACGATGCTGAACTCTTCTTCCGTCGTCTTCGTCTCTGTGCTCACTTCTTTGGGCAGGAGTCCTCTCCCCGTTCAACGGATCCTTTTACCCATCTCCAATATTCTCCCTCCACCTGGACCCCTCCCTCTGGATTCTTACCTTCTCTCGATCTTTTCATTGAGAACTGTCGGCGCGACATTAGTCGTCTCAATTTCTCTGCTCCTCTCACCCATTCTAATCTGTCTCTCTCTGAACTTACTGCACTCCGTTCTCTCAGGTCCAACCCTGACATTGTCATCAAACCCGCTGACAAGGGTGGTGCTGTTGTTGTCTGGCGCACTGACCTCTACCTCGCGAGGCTGAGCGTCAACTCGCAGACACTTCCTCCTACCTCTCCCTGGACCATGACCCCACCACTGAACATCAAGCCATTGTTTCCAGGACTGTCACTGACCTCATCTCCTCTGGGGATCTCCCTCCCACAGCTTCCAACCTGATAGTCGCCCAACCTCGGACGGCCCGCTTCTACCTCCGACCCAAAATCCACAAACAGAACTGTCCAGGTAAACGGATCGTGTCAGCTTGCTCCTGCCCCACTGAACTCATTTCTCGTTATCTTGACTCCCTTCTCTCTCTCCTTGTCCAGTCCCTTCCCACCTACTTCCGTGATTCCTCTGACACCTTACGTCACATCAACAAGTTCCAGTTCCCTGGCCCCAACCGCTTCCTCTTCACCATGGACGTCCAATCCCTCTACACCTCCATCCCCCACCAGGATGGTCTGAGGGCCCTTAGCTTCTTCCTCGAACAGAGGCCCGAACAATTCCCATCCACCACTACTCTCCTCCGTCTGGCTGAACTTGTTCTCACACTGAACAATTTCTCCTTCAACTCCTCTCACTTCCTCCAAATAAAAGGTGTGGCTATGGGTACCCGCATGGGCCCCAGCTAGGCCTGTCTCTTTATGGGGTATGTGGAACATTCCTTGTCCCAGTCCTACTCCGGCCCCCTTCCACAACTCTTTCTCCGGTACATCGATGATTACTTCGGTGCTGCTTCATGCTCTCGTCAGGACTTGGAAAAATTTATTAATTTTGCTTCCAATCTCCTCCCCTCCATCATTTTCACATGGTCCATCTCTGACACTTCCCTTCCCTTCCTTGACCTCTCTGTCTCAATCTCTGGTGATAGACTGTCCACCTATATCCATTACAAACCCACTGACTCCCACAGCTGTCTCGGCTACAGCTCCTCACACCCCACTTCCTGTAAGGACTCCATCCCGTTCTCTCAGTTCCTTCGCCTCCGTCGCATCTGTTCTGATGATGCTACTTCAAAAACAGTTCCTCTGACATGTCCTCCTTCTTCCTTAACCGAGGTTTTCCACCCACGGTCGTTGACAGGGCCCTCAACTGTGTCCGGCCCATCTCCCGCGCATCCGCCCTCACGCCTTCTCCTCCCTCCCAGAAACATGAAAGGGTCCCCCTTGTCCTCACTTATCACCCCACCAGCCTCCGCATTCAAAGGATCATCCTCCGCCATTTCCGCCAACTTCAGCATGATGCCACTACCAAACACATCTTCCCTTCAACCCCCCTTATCGGCATTCCGTAGGGATCGCTCCCTCCGGGACACCCTGGTCCACTCCTCCATCACCCCCTACTCCTCAACCCCCTCCTATGGCACAACCCCTTGCCCACGCAAAAGATGCAACACCTGCCCCTTCACTTCCTCTCTCCTCACCGTCCAAGGACCCAAACACTCCTTTCAAGTGAAGCAGCATTTCACTTGCATTTCCCCCAACTTAGTCTACTGCATTCGTTGCTCCCAATGTGGTCTCCTCTACATTGGAGAGACCAAACGTAAACTGGGCGACCGCTTTGCAGAACACCTGCAGTCTGTCCGCAAGAATGACCCAAACCTCCCTGTCGCTTGCCATTTTAACACTCCACCCTGCTCTCTTGCCCACATGTCTGTCCTTGGCTTGCTGCATTGTTCCAGTGAAGCCCAACGCAAACTGGAGGAACAACACCTCATCTTCCGACTAGGGACTTTACAGCCTTCCGGACTGAATATTGAATTCAACAACTTTAGATCTTGAACTCTCTCCTCCATCCCCACCCACTTTCTGTTTCCCCCTTCCTTTTGTTTTTTCCAATAAATTATATAGATTTTTCTTTTCCCACCTATTTCCATTATTTTTAAATATTTTTAAATCTTTCATGCTCCCCCCACCCCCACTAGAGCTATACCTTGAGCGCCCTACCATCCGTTCTTAGTTAGCACATTCGTTTAGATAATATCACCAACTTTAACACCTCTGTGTTCTTTTGTTCTGTTGTCTGTGACATCTTTTGATGATCTGCTTCTATCACTGCTTGTTTGTCCCTACAACCACACCCCCCTCTCCACTTCTCTCCCCCCACTCAAACTCCGCCCCACCCCTCCCCCCCACCTCCCCCCCCCGCCCCCCCCCACCCACCAACCCCTCACACACACCTTAAACCAGCTTATATTTCACCCCTTTCTTGGATTCACTCAGTTCTGTTGAAGGGTCATGAGGACTTGAAACGTCAACTCTTTTCTTCTCCGCCGATGCTGCCAGACCTGCTGAGTGTTTCCAGGTAATTCTGTTAGTGTTTTATGCAGTTCTGGCTTAACCTCCCTGTTCTTATGCTCTCAGTTTATTTTACGAAAGGAAAGTGTTCCATATGCTTTCTTACCCACCTTATCTACCTGTCCTGTTACCCACCTTATCTACCTGTCCTATTACCCACCTTATCTACCTGTCCTATTACCCACCTTATCTACCTGTCCCATTACCCACCTTATCTACCTGTCCTTTTACCCACCTTATCTACCTGTCCTATTACCCACCTTATCTACCTGTCCTATTACCCACCTTATCTACCTGTCCCATTACCCACCTTATCTACCTGTCCTTTTACCCACCTTATCTACCTGTCCTATTACCCACCTTATCTACCTGTCCCATTACCCACCTTATCTACCTGTCCCATTACCCACCTTATCTACCTGTCCTATTTCCCACCTTATCTACCTGTCCTGTTACCCACCTTATCTACCTGTGCCATTACCCACCTTATCTACCTGTCCCATTACCCACCTTATCTACCTGTCACATTACCCACCTTATCTACCTGTCCTATTTCCCACCTTATCTACCTGTCCTGTTACCCACCTTATCTACCTGTGCCATTACCCACCTTATCTACCTGTCCTATTACCCACCTTATCTACCTGTCACATTACCCACCTTATCTACCTGTCCTATTACCCACCTTATCTACCTGTCCCATTACCCACCTTATCTACCTGTCCTATTACCCAACCTATCTACCTGTCCTATTACCCACCTTATCTACCTGTCCCATTACCCACCTTATCTACCTGTCCTATTACCCAACCTATCTACCTGTCCTATTACCCACCTTATCTACCTGTCCTATTACCCACCTTATCTACCTGTCCTATTTCCCACCTTATCTACCTGTCCTATTTCCCACCTTATCTACCTGTCCCATTACCCACCTTATCTACCTGTCCCATTACCCACCTTATCTACCTGTCCTATTACCCACCTTATCTACCTGTCCTATTACCCACCTTATCTACCTGTCCTGTTACCCACCTTATCTACCTGTCCTATTACCCACCTTATCTACCTGTCCTATTTCCCACCTTATCTACCTGTCCCATTACCCACCTTATCTACCTGTCCCATTACCCACCTTATCTACCTGTCCCATTACCCACCTTATCTACCTGTCCCATTACCCACCTTATCTACCTGTCCTATTACCCACCTTATCTACCTGTCCTATTACCCACCGTATCTACCTGTCCCATTACCCACCTTATCTACCTGTCCTATTACCCACCTTATCTACCTGTCCTATTACCCACCTTATCTACCTGTCCCATTACCCACCTTATCTACCTGTCCTATTACCCACCTTATCTACCTGTCCTATTACCCACCTTATCTACCTGTCCCATTACCCACCTTATCTACCTGTCCTATTACCCACCTTATCTACCTGTCCCATTACCCACCTCATCTACCTGTCCCATTACTCACCTTATCTACCTGTCCTATTACCCACTCTATCTACCTGTCCCATTACCCAACTTATCTATCTGTCCCATTACCCACCTTATCTACCTGTCCTATTACCCACCTTATCTACCTGTCCTATTACCCACCTTATCTACCTGTCCCATTACCCACCTTATCTACCTGTCCCATTACCCACCTTATCTACCTGTCCTATTACCCACCTTATCTACCTGTCCTATTACCCACCTTATCTACCTGTCCTATTACCCACCTTATCTACCTGTCCTTTTACCCACCTTATCTACCTGTCCCATTACCCACCTTATCTACCTGTCCTATTACCCACCTTATCCACCTGTTCTATTACCCACCTTATCTACCTGTCCTATTACCCACCTTATCTACCTGTCCCATTACCCACCTCATCTACCTGTCCTATTACCCACCTTATCTACCTGTCCTATTACCCACCTCATCTACCTGTCCTATTACCCACCTTATCTACCTGTCCCATTACCCACCTTATCTACCTGTCCTATTACCCTCCTTATCTACCTGTCCTATTACCCACCTCATCTACCTGTCCTATTACCCACCTTATCTACCTGTCCCATTACCCACCTTATCTACCTGTCCTATTACCCTCCTTATCTACCTGTCCTATTACCCACCTCATCTACCTGTCCTATTACCCACCTTATCTACCTGTCCTATTACCCATCTTATCTACCTGTCCTATTACCCACCTTATCTACCTGTCCTGTTACCCACCTTATCTACCTGTCCCATTACCCACCTTATCTACCTGTCCTATTACCCACCTTATCTACCTGTCCTATTTCCCACCTTATCTACCTGTCCCATTACCCACCTTATCTACCTGTCCTATTACCCACCTTATCTACCTGTCCTGTTACCCACCTTATCTACCTGTCCCGTTACCCACCTTATCTACCTGTCCCATTACCCACCTTATCTATCTGTCCTATTACCCACCTTATCTTCCTGTCCTATTACCCACCTTATCTACCTGTCCTATTACCCACCTTATCTACCTGTCCCATTACCCTCCTTATCTACCTGTCCTATTACCCACCTTATCTACCTGTCCTATTACCCACCTTATCTACCTGTCCCATTACCCACCTTATCTACCTGTCCTATTACCCACCTTATCTACCTGTCCTATTACCCAACTTATCTACCTGTCCTATTACCCACCTTATCTACCTGTCGTATTACCCACCTTATCTACCTGTGCCATTACCCACCTTATCTACCTGTGCCATTAACCACCTTATCTACCTGTCCTATTACCCACCTTATCTACCTGTGCCATTACCCACCTTATCTACCTGTGCCATTAACCACCTTATCTACCTGTCCTATTACCCACCTTATCTACCTGTCGTATTACCCACCTTATCTACCTGTGCCATTACCCACCTTATCTACCTGTGCCATTAACCACCTTATCTACCTGTCCTATTACCCACCTTATCTACCTGTCCTATTACCCACCTTATCTACCTGTCACATTACCCACCTTATCTACCTGTCCTATTACCCACCTTATCTACCTGTCACATTACCCACCTTATCTACCTGTCCTATTACCCACCTTATCTACCTGTCCTATTACCCACCTTATCTACCTGTGCCATTACCCACCTTATCTACCTGTCCTATTACCCACCTTATCTACCTGTCCTATTACCCACCTTATCTACCTGTCCTATTACCCACCTTATCTACCTGTCCTATTACCCACCGTATCTACCTGTCCTTTTACCCACCTTATCTACCTGTCCTATTACCCACCTTATCTACCTGTCCTATTACCCACCTTATCTACCTGTCCTATTACCCAACTTATCTTCCTGTCCTATTACCCACCTTATCTACCTGTCCCATTACCCACCTTATCTACCTGTCCTATTACCCACTTTATCTACCTGTCCTATTACCCACCTTATCTACCTGTCCTATTACCCACCGTATCTACCTGTCCTTTTACCCACCTTATCTACCTGTCCTATTACCCACCTTATCTACCTGTGCCATTACCCACCTTATCTACCTGTCCTATTACCCACCTTATCTACCTGTCCTATTACCCACCTTATCTACCTGTCCTATTACCCACCTTATCTACCTGTCCTATTACCCACCTTATCTACCTGTCCCATTACCCACCTTATCTACCTGTCCTATTACCCACCTTATCTACCTGTCCTATTACCCACCTTATCTACCTGTCCTATTACCCACCTTATCTACCTGTCCTATTACTCACCCTATCTGCCTGACCAGTTTCAGGGATCTGTGAACATACACTCCAAATTCCCTCTGTTCCTCTACGCCTCTCATTATCCTCCAGTTTATTATCTAGTCTTTTCCTTGTTTGTCCTCCCTGAATGCATCATCTCACCCTTCTCCACATTGAATTCCATTGGCCATTTTTCTGCCACCTCATTGATACCTTCCTGCAGTCTCCAGCTTTCTTCCTCACTATCGAGGGTAATACCAACACACTTTTATCATCTTCAAACTTCCTCATCATGGCCTCTACATTGAAATCAAAATCATTGATATATACCACGAACAGCAAGGGACCCAGTACTGAGCCCTGTGGAACCCCACTGGAAACAGCCTTCCAGTCACAAAAATACCGTTGACCTTTGCTTCCTGTCACTGAGACGATTTTGGATCCATTTGTCATTTTCCTTTAGATCCCATGATGTATTAATTCTCTGATCAGTCTGCCATGTGGGACTTTGTCAAAAACCTTGCTAAAATCCATGTAGACTACATCAAATGCTCTAACCTCATCAAGCCACCCCAAACATTTCAATCAAATAGCCAGATACAACCTTCTCTTAATAAATCCATGATGGCTGCCCTTGATTAATCCATGCCTTCCTAAATAATCACTTGCCCACAACTGAGATTAGCCTGACTGCACTAATCCATTGCTCCCTAATACAATATTAGCTTTCATCCAGCACCAGGCCTGGAGCTAGAGAGAATTGGAAAATAATGGTCAGAGTCTCCACTATTTCTTCTCTTGTTTTTCTTAGCAGCCTGGGTTACATCTAATCTGGACCAGGTGATTTGTCCATTTTCAAATAATTAAATATTTCCTCTCTCATTATGTTTATCCCATAGAATAGTTTACACTCGTCCTCAACTACAATGTCTGCATTGTCCTCTTCTTTACGAAGACAAATGCAAAGTATTCATTGAGAACCATGCCAATGTCTTCTGTCTCCACACCTTTACCTTTTTTGTCTCTATTAGGCCCTTCTCTTTCCTTTTGCTCTTTATGTAATTATAAAATATCTTTGGATTTTCCTTAAATGTACTCAACAATATTTTCTCATGCCCTCTCTTTACTTTCCCAATATCCTTTTTAATTTCACCCCTGGGCTTTCTGCAATATTAAGCTCTGGGTAGAGTTAAGATTCTAATTGAATGATAGAACAAGCTCAAGGGGCTCTCCATATCCCACCTCCCCACTTCTCCCATATTTCATCTTCTCTCCATATCCCACCTCCCCACTTCTCCCATATTTCACCTTCTCTCCATATCCCACCTCCCCACTTCTCCCATATTTCACCTTCTCCCCATATCCCACCTCCCCACTTCTCCCATATTTCACCTTCTCCCCATATCCCACCTCCCCACTTCTCCCATATTTCACCTTCTCCCCATATCCCACCTCCCCACTTCTCCCATATTTCACCTTCTCCCCATATCCCACCTCCCCACTTCTCCCATATTTCATCTTCTCCCCATATCCCACCTCCCCACTTCTCCCATATTTCACCTTCTCCCCATATCCCACCTCCCCACTTCTCCCATATTTCACCTTCTCCCCATATCCCACCTCCCCACTTCTCCCATATTTCACCTTCTCCCCATATCCCACCTCCCCACTTCTCCCATATTTCACCTTCTCTCCATATCCCACCTCCCCACTTCTCCCATATTTCACCTTCTCCCCATATCCCACCTCCCCACTTCTCCCATATTTCACCTTCTCCCCATATCCCACCTCCCCACTTCTCCCATATTTCACCTTCTCCCCATATCCCACCTCCCCACTTCTCCCATATTTCACCTTCTCTCCATATCCCACCTCCCCACTTCTCCCATATTTCACCTTCTCCCCATATCCCACCTCCCCACTTCTCCCATATTTCACCTTCTCCCCATATCCCACCTCCCCACTTCTCCCATATTTCACCTTCTCCCCATATCCCACCTCCCCACTTCTCCCATATTTCACCTTCTCCCCATATCCCACCTCCCCACTTCTCCCATATTTCATCTTCTCTCCATATCCCACCTCCCCACTTCTCCCATATTTCACCTTCTCTCCATATCCCACCTCCCCACTTCTCCCATATTTCACCTTCTCCCCATATCCCACCTCCCCACTTCTCCCATATTTCACCTTCTCCCCATATCCCACCTCCCCATTTCACTCTGTATCCCTTAACCCCACCTTCTCTCAATGTGCCAGCGTATATAAATGATAATTGCCAATGGTTGATAGAAAAAGGAATCATAGCCACAAGATTAGATGTGGGAGATTTAGAGGCAGGATCATTCACTCCCTTTAGCTGAGGAGAAACAATGTCAGTATTTCGGACTGAATTGGACATGTGGATGAAGAGATGTGGCAACAGGCGGGTAAACGTGCTGAGGTCTTTCAGCTTTGCAGGGAGGAGAAACATGGACTGGTTGAGCTGAATGGTCTGTTTCCTTGTTCCATGCCCGTTTCTGTGTATTTCCCTTGTTACTAAATAAAGTGGTTTGATTAAATCACTTGGATCTTTATTTCTTGAAATAAAACAGACTGTGGCACAATTAACATCCTGAGGGTTACCATTGGCCAGAAACTGAACTGGACTAGCCATATAAATACTGTGGATACAAGAGCAGGTCAGAGGTTAGGAATCCTGTGGTGAGTAACTCACCTCCTGACTCCCCAAACCCTGTCCACCATCTACAAGGCACAAGTCAGGAGTGTGATGGAATACTCCCCAGTTACCTGGATGAGTGCAGCTCCCACAACACTCAAGAAGCTTGACACCAAGGACAAAGCAGCCCCCTTGATTGTCACCACATCCACCAACATTCACTCCCTCCACCACCAACACACAGTAGCAGCAGTGTGTACCATCTACAAGATGCACTGCAGGAATTCACCAAGGCTCCTTAGACAGCACCTTCCAAACCCATGACCACTACCATCTAGAAGGACAAGGGCAGCAGATACATGGGAACATCACCATGTGGAAGTTTCCCTCCGAGCCACTCACCATCCTGACTTGGAAATATATCGCCATTCCTTCACTGTCGCTGGGTCAAAATCCTGGAACTCCCTCCCTAACAGCACAGTGGATGTACCTACACCACATGGACTGCAGCGGCTCAAGGTGATAGCTCACCATCACCTTCTCAAGGGCAACTAGGGATGGGCAATAAATGCTGACCCAGCCAGCGATGCCCACATCCCATGAATCAATAATAAAAATCAGGTCAGGTCAAAGTGCATTTGTATAAAGCAATGATTGGGGAGATTCATCCCTCAGGACATGGACACTGTGTGGAATTAACCTTAGAGACAATTTGTGAATCTGATGGTTCCCATCACTACACCCCCATCAGCACCACAGAGCCATCACCCTCCACCTACCACCACACTCACCCCACCCCCAGGAGCTCTCTCTTTGTATCTCCACTAACTGTTCTCCAGGTGAATCAGCCATTCACCAGTCTTTTTGTTTGCTGCTACCCTTTATCTTCTGCCCTTGAAGTTTATTCACCAGCCCCAGTCTCATCACCTTCAGCTTACTCACATTAAAAAATGCCTGCCAACTGTCAACCCAATCCATCGCCATCCCTCGACATTTGGTCTCCTTTTCTCTCTCTCTTACAGTCAGCAAATTTACATCGCCCTAATGACAAGTTTGGGAAACACTAAGTGATTTTCAAAACAGAAAATTATTTAAGCAAATTAGCTCTCTAACCATGTCACAGGTGATGTACTGAGCACATGGACAAGATGGAAGCAGTAAGTGATAGACAGAGCTAAGCGATCCGAGATCCAACTGGTCAGATCTAAGCTCTGTAGTCCTGCCACATCCAGTCGTGAATGGTGATGAACAATTAAACAACTCACTGGAGGAGGGGGCTGCACAAATATTCCCATCTTCAATGATGGAGGAGCCCAGCACATCAGTGCAAAAGATAAGGCTGAAGCATTCGCAACAATCTTCAGCCAGAAGTATTGAGTGGATGATCCATCTCGGCCTCCTCCGGAGGTTCCCAGCATCACAGATGCCAGTCTTCAGCCAATTAGATTCACTGATATACAGCCCCAACTCCAATGTCCCACCTCCAATGCTCCAATATCCCTCACCCCAACTCTCCGATATCCCCCCAACACTCCGATAGCCCCCAACTCTCTGATATCCCCACAACACTCCGATATACCGCATCCCTCCAACTCTCCAATATCTCCCCCAACACTCTGATACCTCCCACCCAAGACTCCAATATCTGCATGCAACACTCTGATATCCCCCACCCACCCACACTCCGATATCTCCCCCAACACTTCAATATCTATCGCCAGCATTCCAATATCCCACCCAACATTCCGATATTCCCAACCAACACTTGGATATCCCGCCCATCACTCCAATATCCCTCCCATACTCCGATATCCCCCCAACTCTCCGATATCCCTGCAACACTCTAATATCCCGCACTCCCCAACTCTCCAATATCTCCCCAACACTCTGATACCCCCATCCACCCACACTCCGATATCTCCCCCAACACTTCAATATCTATCGCCAGCATTCCAACATCCCGCCCAACACTCCGATATTCACACCCGACATTCTGATATCCTCCCCATGCTCTGATATCACTGCCCAACCCTCTAATATCCCCTCAACATTCCAATATCCCTCCCACACTCCAATATCCCCCCAACTCTCCGATACCCCTGCAACACTCTGATATCCCACGCTCCCCAACTCACCAATGTCTTCCCAACGCTCCGATACTCCCACCCACCAACATTCTGATGACCCCCACCCAACACTCTGATATCCGCCCCCAATGCCCCGATATTCCCAACACTCTGATATCCCCCCAAACACTCTGATATGCCTCCCAACGCTCCAATATTCCCCCAACACTCCGATATCATTGCCCATCCCTAGTTGTCCTTGAGAAGGTGGGGGTGAGCTGCCTTCTTGAGCCGCTGCAGTCCGTGTGGTGTAGGGACACCCACAGTGCTGTTAGGGAGGGAGTTCCAGGATTGTGACCCAGCGACAGTGAAGGAACGGCGATATATTTCCAAGTCAGGATGGTGAGTGGCTCGGAGGGGAACTTCCAGGTGGTGGTGTTCCCATCTGTCTGCTGCCTTTGTCCTTCTAGATGTCCGTCTATGCCCCGTCACAAGGGGCTGAGCGGCTGGAGGTTTTTCAGCAGCTCCCACTGCTGCTGGCAACCTCCAGGCCGGTCATTCTGGGCGGTGACTTCAACTGCATCATCGATGCGGCTGGACGATCCGGCAGGGCCGACAGCAGATTGGACGCTACGTTCAGATCCATGATGGAAACAGTAAAGGATACCAAGCTGCACGACGTCTTCAGCAACTCTGCAGACGGAGCACAGAGTAGATACACCTGGTCACGGCCTGACGGGTTTGGAAGGTGCTATATAAGGAGCCTTGGTGAGTTCTTGTAGATGGTACACACGCTGCTACTGTGGTGGAGGGAGTGAATGTTTGTGGATGGGGTGCCAATTAAGCTTTGTCCTGGATGGTGTCACGTTCTCGAGTGTTGTGGGAGCTGCACTTTTCCAGGCAACTGGGGAGTATTCCATCACACTCCTGACTTGTGCCTTGTAGATGGTGGACAGGCTTTGGGAGTCAGGAGGTAAGTTACTCATTGCACAATTTCTAGCCTCTCACCTGCTCCTGTAGCAACAGTATTTATATGGCTAGTTCAGTTTCTGGTCAATGGTAACCCCCAGGATGTTGATATTGGGGTATTCAGTGATGGTAATGCCATTGAACGTCTTGGGGCGATGATTAGATTCTCTCTTGTTGGAGGTGGTCATTGTCTGACACTTGTGTGGTGTGAATGTTACTTGCCACTTGTCAGCCCAAGTCCGAATGTTGTCCAGGTCTTGCTGCATTTGGACATGGACTGCTTCAGTATCTGAGGATCTGAGGAGTTGCGAATGGTGCTGAACATTGTGCAATCATCAGCGAACATCCCCACTTCTGACCTTATGATGGAAGGAAGGTCATTGATGAAGCAGCTGAAGATGGTTGGACCTAGGACACTCCTGCAGTGATGTCAGAGAATCACAGAATCACACAATGCAGAAAAGGCCCTTCAGCCCATTGAGTCTGCACTGACACGTGAGAAACACCTGACCTCGTACCTAATCCCATTTACCAGCACTTGGCCCATAGCCTTGAATGTTATGACTTGCCAAGTGGTACTTTTTAAAGGATGTGAGGCAAAGTATGGGGGAGGGGGGTGAGGAGATGAGGAGGGGGTGGTTTCCATTGGGGTGTAGGGATACCGCATTCGCTGCTCCCAATGCGGTTCCTCTACATTGGAGAGACCAAACGCAGACTGGGTGACCGCTTTGCGGAACATCTTCAGTCTGTCCGCAAGCATGACCCAGACCTCCCTGTCGCTTGCCATTTTAACACTCCACCCTGCTCTCATGCCCACATGTCTGTCCTTGGCCTGCTGCATTGTTCCAGTGAAGCTCATCGCAAACTGGAGGAACAGCACCTCATCTTCCGACTAGGCACTTTACAGCCTTCCGGACTGAATATTGAGTTCAACAATTTTAGATCATGAACTCTCTCCTCCATCCCCACCCGCTTTCTGATCGTCCCCCCCCCGCCCCTTTTTTTTCCAATAATTTATATAGATTTTTCTTTTCCCACCTATTTCCATTATTTTTAAATGTATTTCCATCCATTGTTTTATCTCTACCTTTTAGCCTATTTTGATTCCTTCCCCCAAACCCCACCCACCCCCACTAGGGCTATCTGTAACTCTTTCGAGTACAAACCCGTTTCCATCTGTTTCAGATTAAGTTACATTGTTTCATAGTTTGCCATTGTGAGATTTGAACTCTTGATCTTGGGGTTACAAACCCAGTACCATAACCACTTAGCTATTTAGGCCAAGCTTTAGGGCTATCTGTACCTTGCTCGTCCTGCTTTCTACCCTTAATTAGCACATCCCTTAGATAATATCACCACCTTCAACACCTCTTTGTCCTTTTGTCTATGACATCTTTTGGCTTTCTCCACCTATCACTGGCCCTCTATCCAGCTCTACCTGTTCCCCCCTCCCTTAAACCAGCTTATATTTCACCTCTTTTCTATTTTTCCTTAGTTCTGTTGAAGAGTCATACGGACTCGAAACGTTAACCGTGTTCCTCTCTGCAGATGCTGCCAGACCTGCTGAGTTTTTCCAGGTGTTTTTATTTTTGTTTTGGATTTCCAGCATCCGCAGGATTTTGCTTTTATTTAAATTGGGGATAAACCCTGCAGGGCGATTGGGGAGGGTTAGGGTATAATTGGGGGGGAAGGGGTTAAGCGGGTTTAATTTGGCGGAGATGTGAGGGGGCGGGGCCGATCTGAGCAGGGGCGGGGGCGGGGGCGGGGCGTGGTGACGCTCTTTTCTGTCCCTCACCAACATGGCGGCTGTATTGTGCCCCTTGACCTCCAAGCAGCGGTTTCCGGTTCCGGTTCCGGGCGGCATTTCGGTTCCGCCATGCCGGCCGCCCAGCCTGAGGTGTCCGAGCGAGTGGCCGCTTTCCTCGGCCAGTTGGCCCGGGGGGAGCTGCGCCGATCCGGGGAGGTGGCGGCGGGGACGGCGGGGCTCCTGCGGCAGATCGTAGCCCACAGCCGGTGGAATAACGCAGGTACCGGGGTGGGGGCCACAATGGAGACGGTACATACCCCCTCCCCCCTGGAGAGGGTAAATACCCCCCTCCTGGAAAGGGTAAATACCCCCCCTCCCCCTGGAGAGGGTAAATACCCCCCTCCTGGAGAGGGTAAATACCCCCCCTCCCCCTGGAGAGGGTAAATACCCCCCTCCTGGAGAGGGTAAATACCCCCCCTCCCCCTGGAGAGGGTAAATACCCCCCTCCTGGAGAGGGTAAATACCCCCCCTCCCCCTGGAGAGGGTAAATACCCCCCTCCCCCTGGAGAGGGTAAATACCCTCCTCCTGGAGAGGGTAAATACCCCCCCTACTCCTGGAGAGGGTAAATACCCCCCTGGGCTGGAGAGGGTAAATACCCCCCCTCCTGGAGAGGGTAAATACCCCCCTGGCTGGAGAGGGTAAATACCCCCCCCTCGGCTGGAGAGGGTAAATAACCCCCTGGGCTGGAGAGGGTAAATACCCCCCCTCACCTGGAGAGGGTAAATACCCCCCCTCCTGGAAAGGGTAAATACCCCCCTCCTGGAGATGGTAAATACCCCCCCTCCTGGAGAGGGTAAATACCCCCCCTCCTGGAGAGGGTAAATACCCCCCTGGGCTGGAGAGGGTAAATACCCCCCTGGGCTGGAGAGGGTAAATACCCCCCCTCCCTGGAAAGGGTAAATAACCCCCCCTCCTCCTGGAGAGGGTAAATACCCCCTCCTCCTGGAGAGGGTAAATACCCCCTCCCCCCTGGAAAGGGTAAATAACCCCCCTGGGCTGGAGAGGGTAAATACCCCCCTCCCCCCTGGAAAGGGTAAATAACCCCCCTGGGCTGGAGAGGGTAAATACCCCCCCTCCCCCCGGAAAGGGTAAATAACCCCCCCTACTCCTGGAGAGGGTAAATACCCCCTCCTCCTGGAGAGGGTAAATACCCCCTCCTCCTGGAGAGGGTAAATACCCCCCCTCCCCCCTGGAAAGGGTAAATAACCCCCCTGGGCTGGAGAGGGTAAATACCCCCCCTCCTCCTGGAGAGGGTAAATACCCCCCCTCCTCCTGGAGAGGGTAAATACCCCCCCCTCCCCCTGGAGAGGGTAAATACCCACCCCTCCCCCTGGAGAGGGTAAATACCCACCCCTCCCCCCTGGAGAGGGTAAATAACCCCCCTGGGCTGGAGAGGGTAAATACCCCCTCCTCCTGGAGAGGGTAAATACCCCCCTACCCCTGGAGAAGGTAAATAACCCCCCTGGGCTGGAGAGGGTAAATACCCCACTCCTCCTGGAGAGGGTAAATAACTCCCCTGGGCTGGAGAGGGTAAATACCCCCTCCTGGAGAGGGTAAATCCCCCCCCCCGGGCTGGAGGGGGTAAATGCCCCCCCCCTCCCGGGCTGGAGCAGGTAAATGCCCCCTCCCGGGCTGGAGGGGGTAAATGCCCCCCCCCCCAACTCCCGGGCTGGAGGGGGTAAATGCCCCCCCCCCCCTGGGCTGGAGGGGGTAAATGCCCCCCCCCCCAACTCCCGGGCTGGAGGGGGTAAATGCCCCCCCCCCCTCCTGGGCTGGAGGGGGTAAATGCCCCCCCCCCCACCGGGGCTGGAGGGGGTAAATGCCCCCCCCCCCCCCCAGGGCTGGAGGGGGTAAATGCCCTCCCTCCCCCTCCTGGGCTGGAGGGGGTAAATGCCCCCCCCCCCCCCCCCAGGGCTGGAGGGGGTAAATGCCCTCCCTCCCCCCCCTGGGCTGGAGATGGGTATTCACCCCCGCCAGCCAGGTTGTGGATGGGTATTTATCCTCTTCCCTCGCTGGGTATTTACCCTCAGACCTGCGCTTTCATGCCCCAGCCCCACGGACCCGAGTGTTAACCCTGTTGGTGTTTCTGTGCGTCCAGCTAATGTGCTGTGTCTCACCTCTGCAGGGGAGTTACTGGATTTGATCCGAACAGAAGGCCGGAGAGTAATGACTGCCCAGCCCTCAGAGACCAGTGTGGGGAACATTATCCGACGAGTGATGAAGATCATTCGAGAGGAATATGGCCGGTGAGAGCAGTGAGCAATTCTTATAGAAATGGATGGAGTGGGTAACTTGGCATGGGGATGGGCCGCAGGGTGAAATATTGGACAGGAGAAACGAGACAAACAGAGGACAATGAGGGACAAATAATGCTAGAGTAAAGAATAGTTCAGAACTAGGTATCAGTGGGTAAATGTGAGGCAGTTTAAAATGGGTTTGGAATGTAAATGACATTAATAATGACATTAATAAGGCTGGTGAGCTGCAGGTGCAAGTCACCACCTGGGACTATGACATAGCCATATGCTAAAGCAAAATGCTGGCCTAACCCACAACCTCCACCATCTAGAAGGACAAAGGCAGCAGATAGATGGGGACACCACCACCTGGAAGTTCCCCTCCAAGTCACTCACCATCCTGACTGGGACTTATATTGCAGTTCCTTCACTGTTACTGGAAATCCTGGAACTCCCTCCCTAACAGCACTGTGGGTGTACCTGCACCACACGGACTGCAGCGGTTCAAGAAGGCAGCTCACCCCCACCTTCTCAAGGGCAGCTAGGGATGGGCAATAAATGCTGGCCCAGCCCGCGACGCGCACATCCCGTGGCTGATTTAGTAAAAATCTGTGGATGTTGAAAATCTGAAATAAAACAGAAAATGCTGGAAATACTCAGCAGGGGTCTAGCAGCATCAATGGAGAGAGAAACAGAGCTAATGTTTCAGGTTGATAAATCTTTCTCCACCTTGAGTGAGGTCACTGTTACCACTGATTCTTGGGAACTTAATATTCTTGACTACAAGGTATTCAAGAAAGAGAAGGAAAAATAAGAGGTGGTAATGGCAGAATTGATCAACGAAACTTATAACACTGGCGAGGGATGATATGGTTGAGAATCAAAGACAGAATCTGTTTGGTTTGAGTTAAGGAACAGTGAGGGAGACCCCACCATTCACTAGTTTCAAGTGACCACCTTATTTTATTTTGCAGATGGTGTGTTGTTGAGGGTGGTAGAAGCAAAAGTCCAGTAGTAACTTTCAAAAGGGAATTGAATAAATATGTCTATTTTTCAGAGCCGACATGATGAGCCCACAACTTTGTTTAGTACTGTAACATTTTCTGATTGTGAGAACTGAGTGGGGGGGTTTTATTGAGTAGAGCAGGGCCTGCTTTCGCTGCTGTTTGCATCCTGTCACTAATCTGTGTGAGTGTTTTGCAGGCTTCGAGGCTGCAGTGAGGAGACGGACCAGGATTCACTCCATAAACTGCTGACTTCGGGCAGTCAGAGTGAAGATTTCAGTGTGAGTTTCCCACTGCTCAGAACCAACGTCATTGAAGCAATTAACGAACTTCTGATGGAGCTCGGTAGGTTTAGTGGGGGTGGGGCAGTCTAGGGGGGGGGTACAAGAACTTGTTTGCATGTTTGGCAGAGGAGGAACGTCTGGTGGGGGTGTGCAGGGAGGAGCTGTAGGGGGTCAGGCTGGAGGAGCCACTGCTGAATGGATCAGGGTGGGGGATGTTGGTGGTGAGTGGGTGGTGCAGCCAGGGGTGTGGTGTCCCTTCAGTGTTAAGGGGTCTGTGTTAACTGCTTGCTCCTTGTTTGGCAGAGGGGACTATGTATAACATTGCGATACAGGCCCTGGAACACATCCACTCCAATGAGGTGATCATGACACTGGGCCGCTCCCCAACTGTTGAAGCTTTTCTCAAAGACGCAGCTCGAAAACGCAGCTTCCATGTAATTGTTGCTGAATGTGCTCCCTACTGCCAGGTGAGTGAGAACTGGTCAGAGTCAGAGATCGTGACATCCAGGAGGTGGGGGGGCAGAGAAGCAATTACTGAACAATATGGTTTATTTATGTAAGACACATTGTTCCCAATGTTCAGACTTCCCTCAGGGGCTCGCTGCTTTCCTCCCTCTACTGCACCTCCTCCTCTCTCCTCCAGATTCCCCCTCTCCTTTCTCTCCCCTTCAGGCCTTTCACACCACCCCCCCACCCCCCCTGGACCAAGGGGCCTGTGCAGCACACTGACCCCAGTCTGATTGTAGTTTCTGGGTTCCAGGGTCACGAGATGTCTGTCGCTTTGTCTGCAGCCGGGATTGAAACGACTGTCATTACTGATGCTGCCATCTTCGCTGTAATGTCCCGTGTAAATAAGGTAATGGACCCCGGTGGGATGGGGCTTGCATCTGCCGGAGTGCCCAGTGGGTTTGGAGCTGGGGGGGGCTGCTGTCTGTTTGCCTGTGAAGCCGTGGGTATGGGGGGCTGGTTTGAAAGGGACTTGGTATGTGCACAATGAGCGTGTGCCTGTCACTAAGCAGTAGGTGACACTGAAGGGTATGGAGGGTTGGTGAGGAGGTGGAAGGTATGTGTGTATGAGGGAGGGAGAGAGAGAATGAGTGCATATATATATGGGGTATCTTCCTGTACTGATCCGTTGCTGTTTCTGCAGGTGATCATTGGCACTAAGACCATCCTGGCTAATGGGGGTCTACGAGCAGTGAATGGAGCTCATACTCTCGCTCTCGCAGCAAGGCACCACTCCACACCTGTTATAGTCTGTGCTGCTATGTTTAAACTGTGCCCACAGGTAGGTAGTTGGCTCTAATCCAATAACATCTCTTCAGCTTTAAATTACCTGAAGAAAGAACTTGCATTTCAATATCACATCCTTAGGATATTCCAAAGCACTTCACAGCTAATGAGGTGCTCTAAGTGTAGTCACTGTTGTAAACACTCCTAGCGCGGGTACAGCACAGGGTTAGATACAGAGTAAATCTCCATCTACACTGTCCCCATCAAACACTCCCAGGACAGGTACAGCACGGGGTTAGATACAGAGTAAATCTCCATCTACACTGTCCCCATCAAACACTCCCAGGACAGGTACAGCACGGGGTTAGATACAGAGTAAATCTCCCTCTACACTGTCCCCATCAAACATTCCCAGGACAGATACAGCACGGGGTTAGATACAGAGTAAATCTCCCTCTACACTGTCCCCATCAAACATTCCCAGGACAGATACAGCACGGGGTTAGATACAGAGTAAATCTCCCTCTACACTGTCCCCATCAAACACTCCCAGGACAGGTACAGCACGGGGTTAGATACAGAGTAAAGCTCCCTCTACACTGTCCCCATCAAACACTCCCAGGACAGGTACAGCACGGGGTTAGATACAGAGTAAAGCTCTCTCTACACCGTCCCCATCAAACACTCCCAGGACAGGTACAGCACGGGGTTAGATACAGAGTAAAGCTCCCTCTACACTGTCCCCATCAAACACTCACAGGACAGGTACAGCACGGGGTTAGATACAGAGTAAATCTCCCTCTACACTGTCCCCATCAAACACTCCCAGGACAGGTACAGCACGAGGTTAGATACAGAGTAAATCTCCCTCTACACTGTCCCCATCAAACACTCACAGGACAGGTACAGCACGGGGTTAGATACAGAGTAAAGCTCCTTCTACACCGTCCCCATCAAACACTCTCAGGACAGGTACAGCACGGGGTCAGATACAGAGTAAATCTCCCTCTACACTGTCCCCATCAAACACTCACAGGACAGGTACAGCACGGGGTCAGATACAGAGTAAATCTCCCTCTACACTGTCCCCATCAAACACTCCCAGGACAGGTACAGCACAGGGTTAGATACAGAGTAAAGCTCCCTCTACACTGTCCCCATCAAACACTCCCAGGACAGGTACAGCACGGGGTTAGATACAGAGTAAATCTCCCTCTACACTGTCCCCATCAAACACTCCCAGGACAGGTACAGCATGGGGTTAGATACAGAGTAAATCTCCCTCTACACTGTCCCCATCAAACACTCCCAGGACAGGAACAGCACGGGGTTAGATACAGAGTAAAGCTCCCTCTACACTGTCCCCATCAAACACTCCCAGGACAGGTACAGCACGGGGTTAGATACAGAGTAAAGCTCCCTCTACTCTGTCTCAACAAACGCTCCCAGGACAGGTACAGCACGGGGTTAGATACAGAGTAAAGCTCCCTCTACACTGTCCCCATCAAACACTCCCAGGACAGGTACAGCACAGGGTTAGATACAGAGTAAAGCTCCCTCTACACTGTCCCCATCAAACACTCCCAGGACAGGTACAGCACGGGGTTAGATACAGAGTAAATCTCCATCTACACCGTCCCCATCAAACACTCCCAGGACAGGTACAGCACGGGGTTAGATACAGAGTAAAGCTCTCTCTACACTGTCCCCATCAAACACTCCCAGGACAGGTACAGCACGGGTTTGGATACAGAGTAAAGCACCCTCTACACTGTCCCCATCAAACACTCCCAGGACAGGTACAGCACGGGGTTAGATACAGAGTAAAGCTCTCTCTACACTGTCCCCATCAAACACTCCCAGGACAGGTACAGCACGGGTTTGGATACAGAGTAAAGCACCCTCTACACCGTCCACATCAAACACTCCCAGGACACATACAGCACGGGGTTAGATACAGAGTAAAGCTTCCTCTACACTGTCCCCATCAAACACTCCCAGGACAGGTACAGCATGGGGTTAGATACAGAGTAAATCTCCCTCTACACTGTCCCCATCAAACACTCCCAGGACAGGAACAGCACGGGGTTAGATACAGAGTAAAGCTCCCTCTACACTGTCCCCATCAAACACTCCCAGGACAGGTACAGCACGGGGTTAGATACAGAGTAAAGCTCCCTCTACACTGTCCCCATCAAACACTCCCAGGACAGGTACAGCACGGGGTTAGATACAAAGTAAATATCCCTCTACACTGTCCCCATCAAACACTCCCAGGACAGGTACAGCACAGGGTTAGATACAGAGTAAAGCTCCCTCTACACTGTCCCCATCAAACACTCCCAGGACAGGTACAGCACGGGGTTAGATACAGAGTAAATCTCCATCTACACCGTCCCCATCAAACACTCCCAGGACAGGTACAGCACGGGGTTAGATACAGAGTAAAGCTCTCTCTACACTGTCCCCATCAAACACTCCCAGGACAGGTACAGCACGGGTTTGGATACAGAGTAAAGCACCCTCTACACTGTCCCCATCAAACACTCCCAGGACAGGTACAGCACGGGGTTAGATACAGAGTAAAGCTCTCTCTACACTGTCCCCATCAAACACTCCCAGGACAGGTACAGCACGGGTTTGGATACAGAGTAAAGCACCCTCTACACCGTCCACATCAAACACTCCCAGGACACATACAGCACGGGGTTAGATACAGAGTAAAGCTTCCTCTACACTGTCCCCATCAAACATTCCCAGGACAGGTACAGAATGGTGTTAGATACAGAGTAAATCTCCCTCTACACTGTCCCCATCAGGCACTCCCAGGACAGGTACAGCACGGGGTTAGATACAGAGTAAATCTCCCTCTACACTGTCCCCATCAAACACTCCCAGGGCAGGTACAGCACGGGGTTAGATACAGAGTAAAGCTCCCTCTACACTGTCCCCATCAAACACTCCCAGGACAGGTACAGCACGGGGTTAGATACAGAGTAAAGCTACCTCTACACTGTCCCCATCAAACACTCCCAGGACAGGTACAGCACGGGGTTAGATACAGAGTAAATCTCCCTCTACACTGTCCCCATCAAACACTCCCAGGACAGGTACAGCACGGTGTTAGATACAGAGTAAAGCTCCCTCTACACTGTCCCCATCAAACACTCCCAGGACAGGTACAGCACGGGGTTAGATACAGAGTAAAGCTCCCTCTACACTGTCCCCATCAAACACTCCCAGGACAGGTACAGCATGGGGTTAGATACAGAGTAAAGCTCCCTCTACACTGTCCCCATCAAACACTCCCAGGACAGGTACAGCACGGGGTTAGATACAGAGTAAAGCTCCCTCTACACTGTCCCCATCAAACACTCCCAGGACAGGTACAGCATGGGGTTAGATACAGAGTAAAGCTCCCTCTACACTGTCGCCATCAAACGCCCCCAGGACAGGTACAGCACGGGGTTAGATACAGAGTAAAGCTCCCTCTACACTGTCCCTATCAAACACTCCCAGGGCAGGTACAGCACGGGGTTAGATACAGAGTAAAGCTCCCTCTACACTGTCCCCATCAAACACTCCCAGGACAGGTACAGCACGGGGTTAGATACAAAGTAAATATCCCTCTACACTGTCCCAATCAAACACGCCCTGGACAGGTACAGCACGGGGTTAGATACAGAGTAAAGCTCCCTCCACACTGTCCCCATCAAACACTCCCAGGACAGGTACAGCATGGGGTTAGATACAGAGTAAAGCTCCCTCTACACTGTCCCCATCAAACACTCCCAGGACAGGTACAGCACGGGGTTAGATACAGAGTAAAGCTCCCTCTACACTGTCCCCATCAAACACTCCCAGGACAGGTACAGCATGGGGTTAGATACAGAGTAAAGCTCCCTCTACACTGTCCCCATCAAACACTCCCAGGACAGGTACAGCACGGGGTTAGATACAGAGTAAAGCTCCCTCTACACTGTCCCCTTCAAACACTCCCAGGACAGGTACAGCACGGGGTTAGATACAGAGTAAAGCTCCCTCTACACTGTCCCCTTCAAACACTCCCAGGACAGGTACAGCACGGGGTTAGATACAGAGTAAAGCTCCCTCTACACTGTCCCCTTCAAACACTCCCAGGACAGGTACAGCACGGGGTTAGATACAGAGTAAAGCTCCCTCTACACTGTCCCCTTCAAACACTCCCAGGACAGGTACAGCACGGGGTTAGATACAGAGTAAAGCTCCCTCTACACTGTCCCCTTCAAACACTCCCAGGACAGGTACAGCACGGGGTTAGATACAGAGTAAAGCTCCCTCTACACCGTCCCCATCAAACACTCCCAGGACAGGTACAGCACGGGGTTAGATACAGAGTAAAGCTCCCTCTACACCGTCCCCATCAAACACTCCCAGGACAGGTACAGCACGGGGTTAGATACAGAGTAAAGCTCCCTCTACACTGTCCCCATCAAACACTCCCAGGACAGGTACAGCACGGGGTTAGATACAGAGTAAATCTCCCTCTACACTGTCCCCATCAAACACTCCCAGGACAGGTACAGCACGGGGTTAGATACAGAGTAAAGCTCCCTCTACACTGTCCCCATCAAACACTCCCAGGACAGGTACAGCACGGGGTTAGATACAGAGTAAATCTCCCTCTACACTGTCCCCATCAAACACTCCCAGGACAGGTACAGCACGGGGTTAGATACAGAGTAAAGCTCCCTCTACACTGTATCCTCAAATGATAAAAAAATTGAGCCCGCTGTTTGTGTAATGAGCTCTCTTGATCCCAGGCCAGGTGAATCCAGTCCTCTACATCTACAGGTCTGACAGCATCTGTGGAGAGAAAGACAGAGTTAACGTTTCGAGTCCGTATGACTCTTCTTCAGAACTAGCTTTACTCCTATGGACTCGAAATGTTAACTCTGTCTTTCTCTCCACAGATGCTGTTAGACCTGCTGAGTTTTTCCAGCAGTTTTTGTTTTTGTTTCAGATTTCCAGCATCCGCAGTATTTTGCTTTTATCTCTACATCTATGACTGGAAACTGTTGTCTCCTACCCCAATCAATTGGGCTCTTGAATTATTAATGATGAAATGTAACCAGTTGCTGATCTCCCAATCCTATGCTCCTGCCCTGATACAATATGGACAAGGATTTGGCTTCATTTGCTGCTTATTGTGCTTTTGTTAATCTGTTTCTTAATTTGTAGTTTCCCAATGAGGAGAACACATTTCACAAGTTTGTTTCACCGCAGGAGGTGCTCCCTTTCACAGAAGGTAGGTGTCCCTGGTCAGAGTTTGGTTCAGGGAGTAGTCTGTCTGCTCTCCTCTGTAGAGAATATCTGATCACTTATGAGAAAGCTGCAAATCCATTCACACCGTTAACACTTATGTGCTGGTTATGCCTGGAATGATCATGGATCAGTTCCTCTGTGTTGCAGTCATTTGTGGTCTGAAATGGACATCGCCTACAACACATTCTGCCTCAGCTGACAGAGTTGTGAAGCAGGTACTTCAGAAACCACACCCTGGCACAATGTGATCCAGTTGGTGATACAACAGTGTCCTGGGTTCCTGATTTCTACAGGGTTATGTGGGTTGAGAAGCCAAGGAGCATTCTGCCCCGTGGTTAAAACTCAGTGACCAGCTGAGTTTTTCCAGCATTTTCTGTTTTGATTTTAGATTTCCAATATGCACTTTATTTTGCTTTTATCTCACAGTGTGATATGTTCTGTAACAGAGGTACTCAGCTAGGGATTTGTGGGTTGTTTGCCCCAGCAGAAGTCACTCTTCCATTGAGAAGCTCAAAACATTTTGCAAGTTAGGTTGGACACCATTAGAAAGTTTCTGGAAACGTGTCTGTCGCTGTTCTATCTGGATAAGTTTCTTTGATTGTTTCCATTCATGGAGTGGCAGGGGGAAAGTGGGATGGAACAAAAGAGATTTCCCAGTTCCTCAAGCTGGAATAATCAGGATCTGATGTGATTGCTATGTTGTTCCCTACTGGACATGATGGGGTCTCCATACTCCCATCCTTTGAGTAAATACCACTGGCTATTTTTGAAGGGGTGTGGAGGAGAAAAGGGCAGAGAGGGACTTACTGCTGAAGGGTTTGTGGAGGTGAGCTCTGGGTCCTGTTTATGTCTCCATTTTCCTCCATTATTGGTGTGGATAATTGGAGCTGCTGGCTTTCACCGCTGTGTATAAGTTTGGTATTGAAATACTGTCACAGGGGGTCTCTGGACTAAGAGAGGAGGCGGGGACTAAAACAATGGAGAGAAACTGGGTCATATACTGATATGAAGTACACATTGTACAGGGGAAAAGGTCCTCGATTTTTTTATTCTTTCAAAGGGAGTGAGTGTAGCTGGCTGGGCCAGCGTTTATTGCCCATCCCTAGTGGCCCTTGAGCAGGTGGGGGTGAGCTGCCTTCTTGAGCCGCTGCAGTCCGTGTGGTGTAGGAACACCCACAGTGCTGTTAGGGAGGGAGTTCCAGGATTTTGACCCAGTGACAGTGAAGGAACGGCGATATATTTCCAAGTCAGGATGGTATGTAGCTTGGAGGGGATCTTGCAGGTGGTGGTGTTCCCATGCATCTGCTGCCCTTGTCCTTCTAGGTAGTGGAGGTTGTGGGTTTGGAGGGTAGATCGATGGAGCTTTGGCAAGTTGCCGCAGTGCATCTTGTAGATTGCTGCCACTGTGGGCCAGTGTGCACTATGCTGGAGGGGGTGAATGTTTAAGATGGTGGTTGGGGTACTGGTCAAGCAGGCTGCTTTGTCCTGGATGGTGTCCAGTGTCTTGACCTGCTCATTGTGGGAGGGAATCTGTAGATAGACCAGGGAGTAGGAATAAATAAATCATTATTGTCTGAGATTTTACCGAGCCCACTCATTGATTGGAAGAGAAAACAGTAGAACTGTGAAAATATGTATAGTCTGGTTACTAAGAACAGAAGTTTTGCTAGATCTAGCTATGAATAATGAAATAGATCAGGTTAGGGTTAGGATTTAAATGTGGGTGAGTTAATGGCCAAACTATAATCAATTTCAGCTCCAAATAGAATGGGAATGAATGACTAACGAAAAGCAAGTGCTGAAAAATTCCAGGGTGAACTGCTGTGGTTAGATGGATGGAGAAACGATACTGGGAGATTTTTTTTTGAAAAAAGAGACATGAGGAAAATCATTTTTACACAGCAAGCGGTTAGGATCTGAAATACATTGCCTGAGTGTGTTGGGGCAGATACATTTGAAACCTTTGATGAGAACAGAATAATTATCTGGAGAGAGAAAATTTGTAGGGCTATGGGGAAAAGGCGGATGAGTGGGACTAGGTGAGTTGTTCTTTTAGAGAGCTGGCCCGGACAGGCTGAGTGGGCTGTCTTTTGTGCTGTAACCATTCTATGATTCTCTCTCTCTTCTCCTTCCATCCCTGTGCCCGTCACCTCCAACCCAATCACTGTCAGTGACAGTCTAACTGTTGTTTCTTTCTTGCAGGTGAGATTCTGTGCAAAGTGAGCGCTCACTGCCCTGTGTTCGATTACGTTCCTCCAGAACTCATCACCCTGTTCATCTCCAACATTGGGGGAAATGCCCCTTCCTACATCTACCGGCTGATGAGTGAACTCTACAATCCTGATGACCATCACATATAAATTAATTAAACTCACTGAGAGCAGCTCATTGTTTCCATTGAATCAGACCACCTTCCCCTGCACATCATCTTCTCCAGCCAGGCAGCATCCTATGTGCATATATACACTCACCCCACAGATGCAGTAATCGAGCAGTCATTACTCAATAATGCTTCTGCCTCCACCCATGTAAACGACAGGTTACAAAACCAGGCCAGAAACAGAAAATGCTGGAAATACTCAGCGGGTCTGGCAGCAGCTCTGAAGAGAGAAACAGAATTAACCTTTCAATGACCTTACATTTCTAACTTTTCCAGTTCTGATGAAACAGGGTTTAAGGAGGCGGAGGGGAGGATGGAAGAAGAATAAAAGGGAAAATTTGTGATAAGGTGGAAGGCAGGAGAGATTAAATGATAAAAGGGAGTGATAATGGGATAAGCAAAGAAACAAAAGATGTATCCAGCGGAGGTGTAACAGGTACCTGCCATCCAAAAGGAAAAAACAGAAAAAAACAAAGACTGACCAAAACCAGCAAAGAAAAAGGAAACAAAAAGGGGACAGTGGTTACGATTGGAAATTGCTGAATTCAATATTGAGTGCAGAAGGCTGACCGGACCACTGTGTAACATGTCAGAATACCCAGCCTGCTCTTTCACATTTATTGGAATAAATAGTTAATAAGTAATCATGGTACATAAAACAAATAATGAGTCTCTGTGACAGCAACCGTCATACAGGTTTGTAAGATGTACTGGAAGCATTCCTGGGCACAGAGGGGGAGTCCTGCTCCCAAGTACTGTCGAACATCAGTGTAAATGGGCATTGTGCATGGTCAGTGCTCTTCAACAGCCATCCAGACTGCAGAGACCGACGCCAAATTATTGATATGGACGACACTGCTCCTTCCCACTCAATCCATCAGGCAGAGGCTGCACGCTCCTGGCTGCAAGGGGAGGTTATGATGGGGCTTTATCCATTCCACATCTGTACAGGAAACTGAGTGCACACATGATCAAGTGATAGCACAGCACCGGTCATCTCAAGAAGTACAGATAAAGATCCTATCTCTCCAGAGATCTGTATTATCACCGCAGCCAATTAAACACTTTCACTGTTCAGCCGCACTTGACACAGCTTGTGCAGTTTCTGTAAATTTGGTCTACGATGAATCTAGGGATCAGAATAAACATGAAAATATAACCATCTAGAGGCTGAATCTAATCAAGAGATTCAAGTGGGTTTATATATAACTATCATCAGAAATGAGGAACAGACTGGAATCTAATTGGGTGTGTTTATATACAGACACACTATAACAGATCACACTATATACACATCACTTTTCCCTGGCACAGGAAGGAAGGAGAGGGAAAACTAGGACACTTGGATATTAGCTTGACATTAGTAACAGAGAAAATGCTAGAATCTAAATGTAAACCCATTGTTTTAAGAAAGGAGAGAGAAAGAAAACGGAGCTAGAGACCTGTTAGCCTGACATCAATAGTACGGAAAATGCTAGAATCTGTGATAAAGGATGTGATAACTGAACACTTAGAACATAATGGTAGGACTGAACAGTGTCAACATGGATTATGGAAGGGAAGTCATGTTTGACAAACCTGTTGGAAATTTTTTGAGGATGTAACTAGCAGAATAGATGAACCAGTGCATGTGGTGTGTTTGGATTTGCAGAAGGCTTTCAATAAGATCCCACACAGGTTAGTAAACAAAATTGAGTGTGTATGAGACTGGGGAGAAATATACTGGTATGGATTGAGAATTGGTTAATGGACAGTAAAGAGACAGTAGGAATAAATGGGTCATTCTCAAGTTGGCAGGCTGTTACTAGTGGGGTACAACAAGGATCCGTGCTTGGGCCCCAGCTATTTACAATCTATATCAATGATTTGAATGTGGGATCAAATATAACATTCCAAGTTTGTCAAGGGCACAAAACTTGGTGGGAACGAGAGTTGTGAGGAGGATGCAAAGAGGCTTTAGGGAATTTAGACTGGCTAAGTGAGTGGGCAAGAACATGGCAGATGGAATATAATGTGAAAAAAATGTGGTTTCCACTTTGGTCGGAAAAACAAATAGAGTTTTTTTAAATGAAATGTTGGGAAGTGTTGAAGTCCAAAGGGACCTGGGTGTCCTTGTTCATGAGTCACTAAAAGCTAACATGTTGGTGCAGCAAGCAATTAGAATGGCAAATGGTATGTTGACCTTTATTGCAAGAGGATTTGAGTACAGGACTAAAGATGTCCTGCTGCAATTGTATAGAGTCTTGAGACCACACCTGGAGTATTGTGTACAGTTTTAGTCTCCATAGAGGGACTGCAGCCAAGGTTCACCAGACTGGTTGCTGGGATTATCCTATGAGGAGAGATTGAGGGGACTGGGCCTGTATTCTCTAGATTTTCGAAGAATGAGGGGTGATTTCATTTAAACATACAAAATTCTTATAGGGCTTGAGAGGGTAGATGCAGGAAGGATGTTTCCCCTGACTGGGGAATCTGAATAAGGGGACACAGTCTTAGAATAAGGGGTGGCCATTCAGGACTGAGATGAGGAGGAATTTCTTCATTCATGGGGGGGTTATTTTTTTTGGACTGGAGGCTGTCATTGAGTATGTTCAAGACAGAGATCAATAGATTTCTAGATAGTAAAGATATCAAGGGAGATGGGGATAGTGCAGGAAAATGGTGTTGAGTTAGATGATCAGCCAAAGCCTAACTGAATGGCTGAGCAGGCTTGATGGGTAAAATAGTCTGCTCCTGCTTCTATTTCCTATACTCCTAGAGACTTGGTAACAGGACACCTATCATTGAATAGTACTGCACACACAGCCCATCAAGTCTGCCCCTTAAACTGATGCAGTAATGATGATGAGCATAGGTCAATCACAATGAGCTGTGGCTATATAATTACAATATTGTGAGGGACAATCAACATGGTTTTATGAAAGGGAAATCATGTTTGACTAACCTGTTAAGAGTATATCGAGGATGTAACTACCAGGGTAGATAGGCAGAAACTGATTTTCAATAAACAGATCTCTAATATGCAGACCCATGTAGGGCAGCTGGAGATGGCAGACACAGTCTGTTCACTTGCTGGAAATTGAAATCCAAGCCAGAATAGATCAAGTTTTCAGCAACTTGGAACACCTTGAAATACTGATAAGCAAACAGCCTCCAAACTGATTGCAGAACGCCACACAGAAACAGATAAACGGTTGTGACACAGGATTAGATTAGGACTGATTCTGTGTAACTGTTGCACTGGAGGGGGTGCAGACGAGATTCATCAGGATGTTGCCTGGGCTGAGACATTTAAGTTATGAAGAGAGGTTGGATAGACTTGGGTTTTTGTTGGAGCAGAGAAGAGGGGCGACCTGATCAAGGTGTACAAGATTATGAGGGGCATGGACAGGGTGGATAGGGAGCAGCTGTTCCCCTTAGTTGAAGGGTCACTCACGAGGGGACATAAGTTCAAGGTGAGGGGCAGGAGGTTTAGGGGGGATGTGAGGAAAAACCTTTTACCCAGAGGGTGGTGATGGTCTGGAATGCGCTGCCTGGGAGGGTGGTGGAGGTGGGTTGCCTCACATCCTTTAAAAAGTACCTGGATGAGCACTTGGCACGTCATAACATTCAAGGCTATGGGCCAAGTGCTGGTAAATGGGATTAGGTAGGTAGGTCAGGTGTTTCTCATGTGTCAGTGCAGACTCGATGGGCCGAATGGCCTCTTCTGCACTGTGTGATTCTGAGATTGACAGAGTAGATGCTGAGAGGCTGTTTCTCCTGGCTGGAGACTCTAGAACTAAGAGTCATGATAAGGGAGCAGCCATTTAGAACTGAGATGAGGAGACATTTCTTCAGAGGACTGTATTTTGTAGAATTCTTTACTCCAGAAAGCTCCGGATGCTCAGTAATGAGTATATTCAAGATGAGGTTGATAGATTATTGAGCATGAAAGGAATTAATGGGATAAGGGGATAATGTGGGAAACTAGTTGATGTAGAAGATTAGCTCTGACAGAGCAGTCTCGAGGGGCCATATGGCCTTTCTTGGCTACTATTTCTTTACTCCTTACATACACAACACTGTGTACATGTTAAATACTGTATACGCAACACAATATACAGGACATATACAATACACTTTTTTAACCATTCATGGGATGTGGGCTTCGCTGGCTAGGCCAGCATTTATTGCCCATCCCTAGTTGCCCTTGAGAAGGTGGTGCTGAGCTGCCTTCTTGAACCGCTGCAGTCCATGTGGTGTAGGTACACCCACAGTGCTGTTAGGGAGGGAGTTCCAGGATTTTGACCCAGTGGCAGTGAAGGAACGGCGATATATTTCCAAGTCAGGATGGTGAGTGACTTGGTGTAAAACTCGTGGGTGGTGGTGTTCCCAGGTGTTTGCTGCCCTTGTCCTTTTAGGTGCTAGAGGTTGCGGGTTTGGAAGGTGCTGTCACAGGAGCTTTGGCGAGTTGGCTGCAGTGCCGTTATACACTGCAGCCACCGTGCACTGGTGGTAGTGGGAGGGGTGGGGGAAATAAATGTTAAAGATGGTGCATGTTACATTTCCACTCTGTTTTGCTTACACACGCACAGTATAGAATGTAGAGCTCCTGATCCTCATACCTTTTTTTCCATCTCCAGGTGATCCAGGTCTACCAGGGGTAGGATGGAGGGTCTTCCGTGAGCACACTGAAATGGCAGGTCACAGCTAGCGAGAGATTCCATTAGGCTTCTACATTCTTCTACACTCAGTCCATCACCAAATTTCACAGCACCTGTCAACATTCCATGACAGACAATAGTTAGACAGTGAGCATTTACAGTAACAGCTAAGTATATCAACAGCCCAACATTATTGGGGCCACATGGACATTATTGTAGTTTCTCGTGAGCACTCTACTGTCCTATTGCTCAGCTTCATCACCAAGATCGTCAACTTCCACCTCCCATCTTTGCCCCTGCCTCAACTTGTCTCCTGCTGAAACCCTCATTCATGCCTTTACTACTTCCAGACTAGATGATTCGAATGCACTCCTAGATGGCATCGTGCATTGTACCCTCAGGGGAAGAACAGTGCCAGAGTGAACTGAGAGGAAGACAATGCCAGTGTAAATGGGAGCATGGGACGGTGGGTGGGGGAAACTCTAATCGCCATTCCTTTATTATTCCTGGTTCGAAATGCTGCAATTTCCTCCCAAACTGCCCTGTGGGAGCACCTTCACTGCATGGACAGAACATATGAATTAGGAATAAGCCTGCTCTGCCATTCAATAAGATCGTGGCTGATCTGATTGTAACCTCAACCCCACATTCCTTCCCACCCCCAATAATCTTTCATCCCCTCGTTAATCAAGAATCTATCAAAGCTCTGCTTTAAAAATATTCAACGACTCTGTTTCCACCGCCTTTTGAGGGAGGGAGTTCCAAAGATTCTCAACCCTCAGAAAAAGTTTCTCCTCATCTCTGTCCTAAATGGGCAACCCCTTATTTTTAAACAGTGGCCATTAGTACTAGATTCTCCCACAAGAGGAAACATCCTCTCCACATCCACCCTGTCAAGACCTATCAGGATCCTATATGTTTCAACAAGTCACCTCTTACTCTTCTAAACTCCAACAGATACAAGCCTAATCTGTCCAAACTTTCCTTATAAGACAAACCACCCATTCCTGGTATTAGTCTAATAAACCTCTCTGAATTGCTTCTAACCTATTTACATCCTTCCTTAAATAAGAAGACCAATACTGTACACAGTACTCCAGATATGGTCTCACCAGTGTCCTGTACAACCTCCCTACTCATTCAATTCCCCTCACAATAAATGGTAACATTCTATTAGCTTTCCTAATTACTTACTGACTGGAGTGGTTCAAGGCGGCCGCTCACCACCAACTTCCCAAGGAGAATTAGGAAATAAATGCTGGCCTTGTCAAATGACATTCACATCCCAAGAACAAAAATTAAATAAAAAGTTTATTTTTATATTATGAAGATGTGTTACATAAAATATATTCCTTTATAATGTCATCAGCTGGACATGCATATTGAAATTTTGAAAAGAATACTTTTCCTAAACAAAGGACACTGGCCTACAACAACAATTATGTTGCATTTGCAAAGGACACAAGCTGCTTTATGAAGACACTGAGCTATAAACAGTTAAATATATATTAAATCAGCAAAATCAGCTCCCTTTTAAATTCAAATTCTGTAATAACCAACTCAGGAGTGGGCCAGAGAGGAGTCAGTTCACCCCTACCAATCTATTGTAACAATATCCATTCACAGGATGAAGTAGTGATCATTTTAATGTTATTTATTTTGCAATTTCTCAATACCTTTTTTCAAAAAAAAATCTCCCGTTGTCATTTGATAATTCTGAGCCCCAATTTCTCCATCCATCTAACCACAGCAGCTCACCCCTGGAATTTTTCAGCACTTGCTTTTCGTTAGTCATTCATTCCCATTCTATTTGGAGCTGAAATTGATTATAGTTTGGCCATTAACCCAACCACATTTAAATCCTAACCCTAACCTGATCTATTTCATTATTCATAGCTAGATCTAGCAATACCTCTCCTCTTAGTAATCAGACTATGCATATTTTCACAGTCTACTCTCTTCCAATCAATGAGTGAGCTCAGTAAAATCTCAGACAGTAATGATTTATTTATTCCTACTCTATTCCCTGGTCCATTTACAGATTCTCTCTCACAATTATCGGGTGTGCAGTACATCTCCACAAACTAAATAATCCCTTATATTTGATCCCTGTGTTGACTCTGCCTGAGTCAGTTTGTTGAGTAGACCTGTACTCTCTCGAGCAGTTTTTCTCTCTTTATCACTGCTCCTCCTTCTCTTTTAACCATTCCGCTGAACCAACATCTTAATTCCCCTCCTAACCAGTTTACTGCCAAGCTTATGCATATATTCTTATGCATATAAAAAGGGAGCAGTTGGTTAGACCACACTCTATTCTGAACATTTCTGGTCTCCATATTATAAAAACGATATAGAAATGTTGGGTAAGTGCAAAAAAAGATTCAATAGAATGTTCCCTGAACTGAGAGGTAACCTTATAGAGTCTTTAAGATTATGAAAAGGTTTGATACAGTAGAAAAATAAAATGATTCCACTTTTGGGAGAATCCAAAACAGGGGGGCCATAAAAATAATATAGTCACTAATAAATCCAATAGGAATTCTGGAGAAAACTCTTTACTCAGGTAGTGCTGAGAATGTGAAGCTCGTTACCACAGGGAATAGCTGAGGTGAACAGTATTAAAGGAGAAAAAAAATAAAAACAAAAAAACTGCGGATGCTGGAAATCCAAAACAAAAACAGAATTACCTGGAAAAACTCAGCAGGAAAAACTTACCTGGAAAAACTTGAGTGTCACTCAAGTTCTGTCGAAGGGTCATGAGGACTCGAAACGTCAACTCTTTTCTTCTCCGCCGATGCTGCCAGACCTGCTGAGTTTTTCCAGGTAATTCTGTTTTAGTATTAAAGGAGAAGTTGGATAAACACGAGGGAGAAAGGAATTTTAAAAAAGACTTGCATTTATACAGTGACTGCTTTACATCCAGTGAAATACCTTTCTGAAGTGTAGTCACTGTTGTAATGTTGCAAACAATATAGAAGGCTGTGCTGATGGGATTAGGTGGTCAAGGGCAGGAGGAGGCTCATATGGAACAGGAACACCAGCATGGACCAGTTAGGCTACATGGGCTGTTTCTGTGCTGAAGTCTTAAATGCAGTTTCTGCAGGTCCATTTCCCAGAGCAGCTAGTTTCAAACTTGTCTGGACTCACCATGACAGGCCTGTGAGGACAGCACCTTCAGCACCGTACGTGACAACATGCCATGGAATCCTCCTGTTGACTGAAGCACCTGTAGGGGTGGGTAGAAACCAGAGTCAGGTTAACTGTTAGTGAAACACAGCTGGGTTAATGTTGGGGGAAATCCCAGGTGACCTATAAACACAAACCCATCCCCAACCCCCACACTCCCACCAACCACAGTGGCATCCGCAACATTCGCTACAATAAACAGCTGTTCTCCCAGTGGGACACGGACCTACTCCCACCACACCCTCAGCCGCACCCCCACCCTTACTGGGACTGCGCCCCCTCCCCTCCTTACTGGGACTGCTCCCCCACCCCACACCCTTCCCGGGACTAGCCCACCTGCTCCTGTAACTCATATGCTCTCTTCAACCAAGGTGACCTCAAATTTTGAGCACTCACCTCTAACTGTTCTTGAAGAAACTCCTGCAAATGTAAAAACTTGAATTAGAGAAGAAACTGTGGCTCAGAAAGGATGCAGCATGCAGCAAACACAGGACATCGCTAGTGTGCCAAAACCAAACACCTCCCCCCTCCAAACACAGTGATGGATACACCCCGAACCCCTAGCAATCGATATATCCTGAATCCCCGCAATTATCAAAACACCTCGAAGCCCCACAATGATCGATTCACCCCGAATTCTCGGTGATCAATTCACCCCACACTCCCAGTGATCGATTCACCCTGAACTTCATCCCGAACCTCCAATGTGACCGATTCACCCTGAAATCCCCACAGTGACCGATTCACCCTGAAATCCCCACAGTGACCGATTCACCCTGAAATCCCCACAGTGACCGATTCACCCTGAAATCCCCACAGTGACCGATTCACCCTGAAATCCCCACAGTGATCGATTCACCCTGAAATCCCCACAGTGATCGATTCACCCTGAAATCCCCACAGTGATCGATTCACCCTGAAATCCCCACAGTGACCGATTCACCCTGAAATCCCCACAGTGACCGATTCACCCTGAATTCCCCACAGTGACCGATTCACCCTGAAATCCCCACAGTGACCGATTCACCCTGAAATCCCCACAGTGATCGATTCACCCTGAAATCCCCACAGTGATCGATTCACCCTGAAATCCCCACAGTGACCGATTCACCCTGAAATCCCCACAGTGACCGATTCACCCTGAAATCCCCACAGTGATTGATACATCCCAAATCTTGGGATGCACAGGGCTATGCCTCAGGATGATTCAATGCCTGTCGGTCTGTAGTACAGCTATGTTTTCAGGAGAATAGACTTGTAACATTCAGGATTGGTGTCTCAATCGATGCTCAGACACTGGCCTTTGGAGTTTGTTAAGAAATGTAAATTTATTTGAAATGCAAACTGGATCGTAACATAAATTGGGGGTTCGTCTGGTATCTCGAATCCATAGAGAAATATGAGTGCTGGACTTTGCATTTACCACCAGATTGTGAACCCAAGCCTGCTCTAGAGCTAGGTCCCAACGAGGTGTGTGTCTTGGCACTGTTGGATGGTGTGGGTAAGCGCTTTGATGGATCTTCCAGGCTGCTTGTTTCCAGCTCTTCACTGGAGGAGATGTGCTCTCCGTTGGAGGTGAGGACCTTGATGGAGCTGAGGGACTGACTGGCTGAAGTTGTTGGTGCTTGGCAGAGCTCCCTCTGAACCAAAATAAAGATAATTGGTGCATGGCAGCAAAGTCAAAAGCAGGAGAGAGAGCACTCGCATTTGCATCGACAAGGGGATGGTATGGTGCAAGATCCTCACATGGGTGTTTGCCGCCGAACTCACAATCACCGCAGGCATGGTCCACGTCTTCACCGGTCAGCGTGATGGCATGCTCCTCAAAGTCAGTGAGGGGCCTAACGCGGACCACTCCAGCCCTGGTCTGGGACCTCTCCCTGCTGTTGTCAGGCAGCTTCCCTTGCATGAAAACAGGAAAGAGTGTGAGCAGGACGCATGGCACTGTGCGGAATGTTTGTGTGGTGAGTGAATCCATGGACGGGATAAGGACACGAGCCCCAGAGGATATGAGCCTGATGGAGATGTGAGGGTTTGTGTGAGAGTTAGTGGTGTCGTCCCTTGAGGTGTGAGATCCCTGTGGATATGTGATGGGTTTGTGAATGTGTGAGTTAAGAGTGATGAGAAAAGTGACTACCCTGGTGGAATGGATGAGACCATTCATCCTCTTCTTGCACTGGATGTTTGTCCTCTTTTGCAGGACGTTGGTGCTGACCAACTGCTGCCACTGCCTCCCATGCTCGACTGGGAACCATGCTTGCTAGTCTTTGCCCAGAGCAGGGTAGAGGACTTCACGGCGGGTCTCCACTGCATCCAGAAGGCGATCGAGGAAGGTGTCGCTAAACCTGTGAGTGGCATGCTTCCTCCATTTAGCAGCCATCAGTTCCCAGCAACTTCCTTTGCCTTGAAGAGTGTTACCTCTGTGCAAGGGTGGCCTTTAAATATGGCGCCTGGTTTACTGAATGCCTGAGGTAACAGCAGGATGGGTGAATCAGAGGCCAGCAGTCTGGCGTGGTTCCCAGGAATGCATAATTCATGATGTGGGAATGGGATGATATGGCATGAAAAACAGCCATTGCAGCCAGTGGGTAAAATGTTCTTTTCCTCACCCGCTACCACACTTAGCGGAAATCTGGGACGATTCCGCCCTCTATCTTTTAATAATTTAAACCAATTGAAACTTTGATTTGGAGAGAAGAAGGCTAAAAGGAAACTTGATAGAAGTTTACAAAATCATGAGGGCTCTGGACAGAGTAGATAGGGAGAAACTGTTCCCACTCATAAATGGTTTGAGGACCAGAGGGCACAGTTTTTAAGTGTTTTGCAAAAGAAGCAAATGTGAGGTGAGAAAAAACTTTTTCACACAGCGGGTAGTTAGGGTTTGGAATGCACGGCCTGGAAGTGTGGTGAGGCAGGTTCGATTGAGGCATTCAAGAGGGCATTGGATGATTACTTAAATAGAAACAATGTGCAGGGCTATGGGGAAAAGGTAGAAGATTGGTACTAAGTTAAAATGCTCAGAGAGCCAGTGCAGATACGATGGGCTGAATGGCCTCCTTCTAGACGTAACAATTCTGTGATTGATTTAGATAGAGAAAAACAAACCCTGAACTTGGGAAAGAAAGATAAATTCAAAAGCTTGAACTTGAACTCCAGGGAGAGAAGTTAGCAAGGAAAGAGAAAAGGAAAGAAACAGAGAGTTTCAAAGAGAGAGAGACGGACTGGCTAAAGAAAAGCTTAGATAACGGGGGTGAAAGGTCAGATAGTATAGTTCGGATGATGAGCTGAGTGCACTCCAAGCTTAGATATAATGAAGAACCTTTACCTAGTGCCTAAATGTACTGAGGACAGAGTTGAGAGATATTTCATCTCCTTTGAAAAGGTGGTTACAAAGTTGTAGTGGCCAAAGACACAGGGATTCTCATTTTGCAGTGTTTTGGTTAGAAAAGCTATGGGTGTGTAGAATGCTTGGCAGAACAACCCCAGATTGTGAGACATTTAAAACTGCGTACATATGCTTGAGTGACAAGCTCATATGCATTATCGGTTGCAATTTCGGACTTTAAAGAAAAGACCAAATTAAATGCTCGTCGAATTTGCAAGGGAGAAAGAAATGTTGTGGGGTTAGTGGTTTCAGGCACTGAAACTTGAACAGAATTTTGAAACAGCAGCTGATAGCTATCTGCTGACATCAGGTGGCATTGGAGAGAGTACAGAGGAGATTCACAAGAATGATTCAAGAGATAAAGAACTGTAGCCACGAGGACAGATTGGAAAAGTTGGGACTGTTTTCCTTGGAGAAAAGAAGGCTGAGAGGAGACTTGATAGAGGTATTCCAAGATCCTGAGGGGTCTGCACAGGGTAAATAAAGAGAAACTGTTCCCACTCAAGAGAGCATCAAGAACTATGGGGCACAGATTCAAAATAATTGGCAAAAGGAGTACATTTTGATGTGAGGAAAACTTTTTTCACCCAGAGAGTGGTTGGAGTCTAGAACAAACTTCTTGAAAGGGTGGTGGAGGCAGATTCGATCGAGGTATTCAAAAGCGAATTGGTTTGTTACCTGTAAAGAGGTGCAAGGTTACGGGGATAAGGCAGGGGAGTGGGACTAGGTGGAATGCTCTTTCAGAGAGTCAGTGCAGTCTTCATGGGTCAAATGCCCTCTTTCTGCCCTGTAAAGATACTGTGATACCTGGAAGACCGCAAGGTTTCAAATGTAAGGGAAGTGGCAGCTCTGGCAGACAGGTATGATACATCACATAGGCTGCTAGGGGGCAGTAGATCTCCATTTATAAACCCAAAGGGAAACAGAATAGAAGACTCTATAGCTTTAGGGAGAAGGCAGAGGCTGTTCCAGTCAATTAAAATGATAGAGAATAAAAATGATGGAAAGAAACTTGTATGCTTTTATTGCCAAAAGACAAAGGCATATAAAAGCAAACTTATGGAAGCGGAACAGTAAACTGGTGATAGTAGCAGGGATGCATAAGAAGTCTTCAGAAATGGTTACACCAGAAAAGGAAATAGGGGTTAAAACTGTGGCATGGGTGAAAACCACAAGAATTTCCACAGAGAATGCAGCACAAGAAAGTAAAGATTGTGAGAAACCCATTGCATCTAATGTTTAATCAGTGGGAATAGATAGGTATGAAAAGGATTATAAGGGGTTTATATTTGAAGGGGAAGTCACTCCATTTTTGTCAAAGAAAAGAACGCAGAAAAATTGTTATCCTGGGAGATACTGGTTTGGCTTAGAGCTTATTGTTAGCAAAGGATTTAGATATTTCTTCAGAAAGGTCGCTGAATCAGAGTGTATTAATATAGGGTATTGATGGGAAGTGTGTGCTTTCACATTGTAAAAAATGAATTTAATTTGCGCTCTGATGGCCTTGTGTGGTTGGAATTGTTCTGAAATTACTTATTAAAATACAGATTTTATATTAAGAAAGTATATACAATGATGTTTTTCCACAATTTGGGACAGTATGCCACAATTCAGAGATGGTTTCTGAGAGTAAAAACTCCTCACTTATCTGTGATCCAGTTAAGACACAAACTGATGCAAGAAAAATTACTGATGGTAAGGGACAGTATAGAGACAGCAAAAACGTCTGCAGGATTTCCAAATCAAAGTTTGGCACAGAAAGGACTGAGACTTCATCATAACCCTAAAGGGCTAATGACAGTTAACACCGAATTAAATGGTGTGGTCTTTTCTGAGCTAGCACAATAATTAACCATGCCTCTCAGATATACATGATACAGATGAAAAAATTCACTGAGTTTAAAAAGCCAGTAACAATCTCAAAGTGACTGGAATAAAGTAATTTGTGAATTGCATGGAAGACTCAAAGTCTTAGAAAGAAAATTCAAGATCCAAAATGAAGAGGCCAATGATATTGCTGGGAAAGAATTAAATAAGGCACGTTCTGCATGGGATCAAGAAAAACTGAAAGATAACAAATTGTTTAAAGATTAGATCAAACAAGAATATTAAATCTTTCTGCTTGAGCATAAAAAGCATCTTGAAAATATTCTCAAAGTAGTGAAGGAAGATTCTGATCAAAGAGGGAATGAGTTGTTGTCACAAGAAACCATTTTGAACTTATCTCAAAAAGAGAATTTAAAATGTGTATGTCTGAAAAATGAACTTAACAATGGAATTACAACCACAGCTAACAAAGAGGGTGGTGATACTTTGACTGTGGACTTAGCTAAGACATTCTTTGCAGAGTTAAACAATAGGCATAGGAAATATAGAACTATCATAACTCAGAGCCTAAGTTATTTAACTCCTGCTAATCCTACTTGACCCAAACAAAAGCAAGTGCATGTGACAAGTCTTTATAACGTCGTAAATACGATGTGTGTAATTGTGGTAAAAATGAAAAGGTTATCTGTACAGTATGTAATAAGCTATCTGTTAAAGGTTTATGAGGATAAGAACTTGTTGTATTTTCAAAGCCATTATATAGAAACCTTCGCTATGGTGAAGCTTTCTTTTTCCCCAAGGGAAGGTGTTAAGAAATGCAAACTTTCCTGTCTCTTCAGACGGTGGCCGAGGACTACGTGTCTCAGAATGCCCTAGTGTGTGTGTGCGTGGAGTGGGACAGGCCACACATACTCAATGTTCCAGGTTCTTCAGGGGCTGTTGCAGATCACCAGGGCACCTGCATGGTCATAGTGACACTGAAATCTTACCATGGGACTCGTGGGAGCAGATAAAGGTAAACCCAGGTGACTGGGTGTGCTGAGAGACAGAGAAGAGGCTCCAGGCAGCAAAGGTGTTGCTGAAGCTCAGGAAAATTCCAGCAGCTGTTTGTAGCTTGTGCAATTGGGCATCAGGAGAAATCCTGGGGAGCTAAGGAGGTGTTGGAAGACCACAAGCTCCGTGCTGCCGAGAGGGTTAGGGCTCAGCAAAAGCCCTCGGAGCCCCTGATAATTTGCTGCAGCTGGAGATTGAACCATCAGTGAAATCCAGGAGCAGCACCAGCAATGAAGCCAGCTGTCTGCTAAAGGACTGAAATTTTGCCAGTAATTAGTTGCTGGAGTTCAGCTTTGTGAATCCCGTGGATCGCAATCTCAGAAGAGATTGAACCATCAGGATGTTAGCGGTCACTGAGGCAATCCGAGTTAGAACGGCTTTTGAGGGAATTCAGAGGCAAGAAATTCGAAAGTGAACAGTGGGAGGCAGAGTTTTAATAGAATTTGGTGATTCTCAGTGGTCCTTGACATCTGGGTGGGCTGCTGAGAAATTCTGCCATTTAATGCGCAGGGTGCTCGACCACGGTTTGCCTGTTAATTCATATTTACCTCATGTTAATTCTTAACGTTAAGTTAAAAGATAGATATTGTAAATTGTTTTACTTTTCTGACTTTGTATAGTAAAGTTTATTTTGTTTGTTTAAAACTGTGGAATCTTGTGGCTTTTATTCTCTTTGTAAGTACCTGGGATTTCAAACTTTGTCTATTTAAACAAAAACTAACTGGTCCCTAACTGGATCGTAACCTTCCACTTCAATAACCTATTAACATCAGCTTCCTTAAACTGCTGCTGAAACCCTCATCTGTGCCTTTGTTACCTCTAGACTCAATTATTCCAACGTAGTCTCAGCTGGTCTCCCACATTCTACCTTCTGCAAACTTGAGGTCATCCAAAACTATGCTGCCTGTGTCTTAACTCGCAAGAAGTCCCAGTCACCTATCACCCCTGTGCTTCCAGACCTACAGGCTTCCAAATAAGCACACCTCAATTTTAAAATGTGCTTGTTGACAGATCCCTCCATGGCCTCCCCCTCCTTTTTTCTACCCCCAAACCCTCCATGATATCCTGGCCTCTTGTGCACCTCTGATTTTAATCATTCAACCCTTGGTGGCCATGTCTTCAACATTCTAGGCGCTGTCAACTGGAACTTCCTCCCTAAACCATTCTACATACTCTCTTCCTTTAAAACACTCTCTAAAATCTCTGCTTGCAAGTTTTTGGTCATCTTCCCTCAGTGTCAAATCTTGGTTGATAATACTCCTGTGAATCACCTTGGGGCATTTTATTACTGCTATATGAATGTGACTTGTTGCTATTATTGTTGTATCACAGTGATCTACCAACCCTGGAGGGGCACAGAACTGTACCTGAGGATGAGTCAGTTCTACGGATCTGTAGCTGGGACTCTGCGTGTTGAGGAGGACTAAACTCTTGAAATCTTAGTGTCCCTCAAAATCCCAGTCTCCATAAATCTACAGTATTTGACACAGCACTGACTGGCAGTGGAAGGTGAGCTACATTGCAGCAAGAATGTTCCTGCATTGAGCAGGGAGCTGAGTGGCTCAATGCCTTTGCCCTGCCCCAATATTAATAATGTTTCCTTAAGTTGCACAGGAGGTAAGAGTGAGGAAAGGGAAGGTCCTTGCCTTCAGAATGGTTTGAGTAACTGGCAGCCGCCCCCTCCGGATCTCATTGGCTTCTTTTTCTATGAAACAGGCTGGCACCTTCTTGACCAGTATCCCAGGACTCTCGGCATCTCGGAACTCTACCTGCACTCCGGCAGCCTCCAGCTGCTTCCTGTACAAACTGTTGAGAATATACAGAAAATATTAATCAGAAACCTGCTTCAACCAATGGTACAATGTTGACTGGTGGCCCAAGGTGGGCGAATGTTTGGCCGTTGGATGCCAGGGAACCTTCCGGCCACTCTACCACAGCTGTTGGTACCCTACTGGCTCCTGTTTACTAACAGCACCACGCACACTGCCTGACACCACACCTAGCAGTAGAGATGGTAATGATGGTGCCTCTGCTCTGCTCCAAAACAAACTGTCTCATACTGAGACTTTCATATTCCATCAGTCTATCACTAACCGTAAAAGCCTGGCTTCGTCCTGCGTGCAACTGATCTCCATTGGTGGGCATACTGTAGAGGTACACAGCTTCCTATGACCAGCTGTCTCCGGCACCATCTCATAGCTATCTGCAGATACAAATTAAAGAAACAAAGAGCATTCAGGCAGTATATAGCACCTTTATTGTAATGAAATATCCCAAGGTGCTTCATTATAAAACAAAGTCTGCCACCAAGCCACATAGGGAGAGATTAGGTCAGGTGACCAAAAGCTTGGTCAAAGAGGGAGGTTTTACAGTGTCTTATAGGAGGAAAGTGAGGAGGAAAGGCAGAGAGATGTGGAGGGCCTATGCAACTGAAGAAAAGGTCACCAACTGATTATAACTGGAAAGGCAGAAGAGGCCACAATTGGAGGAGCGCAGAGACAGGGAAGAGCGAGGCCATAGAGGGATTTAAAAACAAGGGCAAGAATTTTAAAATCCAGATGTTGCCTAACTAGGAGCCAATGTAGGTCAGCGAGCACAGGGGTGATAGGGGAATACAACTTGCTGCAAGTTAAAATGGATAGCAGAGTTTGGATAACCACAAGTTTACGGAGGGTAGAATGTGGGAGACCAGTCAGGAGTGCGTTGGAATAGTCACGTCTCGAGGTAACAAAGGCATAGATGAGGGTTTCAGCAGCAGATGAGCTGAGACAGGGGTGAAGCCAGGTGATGTTACAGAGGTGGAAACAGGCAGTCTTGTGATGGCACACATGTGAGATTGGAAGCTCATCTCTGCATCAAATCAAGTGCTGTAACCTGCAAGGCTACAGACTGGGCACTGGAAGGTGGGATTAGAATGGACAGCTAGTGTTTTCAGCTGGTACAGAAATTATGGGCTGAATGGCCTCTTTCTGAGCTGTAACTTTATGGTTCTCCGATGACACCAAGGCAAACAGACTAGTTTAATCTCAGACTGTTACCAAGGAGAGAACTAGAGTCAGTCTCTAGGGAACAATTTGGAGCAGCAACCAAAGGCTTCAGTCCTCCCAATATTTAACTGGAAGAAAATTCTGCTCATCCAGTATGGGATGTTAGATTAGCAACAGTGCAGTCATCGAGAGAGCTGGGCATTGTCAACATACATGTGAAAACTGTTACGATTGAGGTGGGACGAGTGCACTGTCTGTCTCTAGATCCCTACTCCATGCTCACAACATATATTTCAATGATTTCTCTAGCTAGCTATATGGCCAAATACGTGCTTTACCTATTAATCTCAGAATGACCACTCAATGCCCAGGTTTCTTCAATAAACAACAAAATTATTAGTTTATTATAAAACCAGTCTTGTCAAGTAGAAAGCAAAGGTTATTAACAGTATGAAATAGGAAGGTATAATAATTACTTTCTAAATACTCTCTCACCAAAAATTAAATAAAACAGAGGAATTCTGCCAGAAGGTTAAAAGTCAATGGCTCAAGGGAAATGGACAGAAGACAGAGTTCTTGAAATGGCGTCGGGGTTATACGGTTGGTTTTCTCAGCGCCGCTCTGCAAAACAATCAATGACTCTTGCACTGCTTTTCAGGCCAACTCAAGGACATCTTGAAAGTATCAACTACAGAACATAGAGCAACTTAGGAGCAGCTTCTATTCACTTCTGGCTTTGGACTGGCTCTGGAATGCCTAGAGCTGTGGTCGTCTTTACACAAGCAGCTGACCCTTTCTTCAAAATCCAAAAAGAACCCAGCTTTTAAATACATTTTCCTCAGGTGTTTTTTTTCAAAGCCATAAAACCACCATGTGACCACTTTTGTAAACAGTTCACCAGGGTCAAGAGGTTTCCAGCTCCTTTAAAACTGCTCAATTACCCTTTCTTGTAAATGCTGTCTTTTCTAGGAATAGCAGCAATCAGCGTGATTGCATTAACCCTTTAAGGGACAGTGTCTTTTAAAGAACACAAATTCTTCCAGAATGTTCTTGGTCTTTGAAGATGAACCCTTTTCCATGACAAAACGACTGATGTCAGCAAGGAGCAACACGTAGATGCAAATAGGAGGGGGCCAAGTATAGATCCTTGGGGACACCGGACGTAACGGTGCAAGAGTGGAAAGAGAAACCATTGAAAGATACTCTGGCTATGATTAGATAGATAAGAATGGAACATGATGTGAGCATTTCCACCCAGCTGGACCCAATGGAGATGTGTTGGAGGAGGATGGTGTGGTCAGCCATGGCAAAGGCTGCAGACAGGTCGAGAAGAAGGGAAATCATCTTCGTCACAGTCACAGGTCACAGATCAAAGCAGCGCACCTATCTTTAGTATCCAGTCTAGTCTGTGTATGATCTCAGCCCCACACAATGTGGCTCTTATTTATGGGCAACTGCACGTAGTCAATGGAAAGATCCTGAATCGATCCCGTGCCTGTCATCTCCTCAGGATATTCCAAAGCGCTTCACGGCTGGCTAATTGGTGAGTATCTGGTAAGTGATTAAAGTTTATTCTATTCCTAAGGCTCAGAATAGTATATTTTGAGCGAGAGGTGAGCAGAGGAGGATAAAAGGTGCGGATTGAGAGGCCTAGCCCCAGTGAGACCAACGGAGGAGTGACGTCACAAACCACAATGTGACATGAGTGCAGGGCAAGCCGCTGATTGCTGATTAGGATTGGTGAGTATTTCTAGTCTTAAAGTAAAAGTAAGGTCTTTAGTTTGTGTTTAGGTCCCTAGTCTTTCTTTTCTCTCTTTTTCTTAAAAATAGCTTGTTAAGTATAAGGTCGATACTGGTGTAAAAAAAAATAATTACAATAAAGTGTAAAAAGCAGGGGATTCTTCAATTGTAAAGAACAGGGATACTTGAGTAATTAATTAAATAAAATATGATAGTGATGGCAGGATGGACGATGTGTTGCTCCTGCTGCATGTGGAAGTTGCTGGACACCAAGGTGATCCAGAGCAAACACACCCATAAATGTTTGCAGCTGAGGAACTTTGGATCCGAGTTAAGGAGCTGGAGTCCGAGCTGCAGACATTGGGCCACGTCAGGGAAGGGGATAATTACCTGGACACTTTGCTCCAGGAGGTGCTCACACCTCTCAGATTAGGTTGTTCAAATTTAGTCTGTGGTCAGGGACAGGAGGGTATGACTGCAGGTGAAGCAGGTATGAGTCCCAGAGGGCATCGTTCAAGGAGCCTCGGCCCCTGCAATTGTCCAACAGTTATGAGGTTCTTGCAAGCTGTGTGGACAAGGACAGGCACTGCAGGGAGGATGAGCAAACTGACCATAACACCATGGTACAGGGCGCCATTCAAGTGGGAGGAGGAAATAGGAGTGTAGTAGTGGTAGAGGACAGTATAATTAGGGGGATAGATACTATTCTCTGCAGCCGTGAGTGTGAGTCCCGAAGGCTGTGTTGCCTGCTGGTACCAGGGTTAAAGACATTGCCTCAGGGCTGGAGAGGAACTTGGAGTGGGAGGGGGGAGGGGAAGGATCCAGTTGTCATCGCCTGCAATGGTACCAATGATGTTGATAAGACTGGAAAGGAGGTTCTGCTGAAAGAATTTGAACAATTAGGAGATACATTAAAAAGCAGAACCTCCAAGGTAATAATCTTGGGATTACTACCTGAGCCATAGGTAAACTGGCATAAATAAAGTCAAGGAGTTAGATGTTTGGCTCAGAGATTGGTGCAGGAGGAATGGGTTTCAGTTCATGGGGCACTGGCATCAGTACTGGGATAGAAGGGAGCTGTTCCAGTAGGACGGGCTTCACTTGTCCCATGCTGGGACCAATGTCCTGGTGAATCGAATAACTAGGGCTGTAGAGAGGGCGTTAGACTAAACAGAGGGGGCAGGGTTCTGGAAAGGGGATAAGTAGGCTTACAAAGCAAAATGTTATGGCGGCCTTGCAGGGCAGCTATTTAGGTAATGATACCCAGAGTGTGACAGGAAGGGACAGAGTGTACAAACATTGAAAAAACAGCAGCAAATAGGGTCAAAGGGAGGAAAATGGTAAAAAGGCAAAATTAATGGCTTTTTACTTAAATGCACTTGGTATTTGGGACAAAACAAATGAATTAACAACACAAATAATGGGTATGATCTTATAGCCACTACAGAGACATGATTACAAGGAGATCAAAGCTGGGAACTAAATATTCAGGGGTATGTGACTTTTCAAAAGGACAGGTAAGATGGAAAGGGTGGTGGGGTAGCTTTGTTATTATGAGATGGAATAAGTCCGATAGCAAGAAAGGATCTTGGATCGTTAGATGTAGAATCCATATTGGTAAATTGGTGAAGGTAAGAAATATGAAGAGGAAGAAGACACTGGTGGGAGTAGTCTGCAGGCCCCCTAACAGTAGCTATACTGTAGGACAGAGAATAAATCAGGAGACAGTGAGGACATGTAAAAAAGGCAGTACATTATTCACAGCTGACTTTAATCTTCATGTAGGTTGGGAAAATCAAATTAGCAGAGGTAGCTACGAGCAAGAATTCATAGTGTATTTGGGACAGTTCTGTAGAATAATATGTTGTGGATCCAACCAGGGATCAGGCTATTTTGGATCTGGTAATGTGTAATGAGGCAGGTTTAATAAATGATCTCAGAGTAAAAGATCCCCTAGGAAACAGTGACCATAACATGGTAGAATTTAGCATTCAGTTTGAGAGTGAGAAACCTGGGTCAGAAACAAATGTGCTAAACTTAAATAAGGGGAATTACAAAGGAATGAGGGCAGAGTTGGCTGGAGTGGACTGGGAAAGGAGTTTAGCAGAAAAGACAGTTGATGAACAATGGCAGACGTTTAAGAAAAGAGTTCATGACTCACAACAAAGAGATATCCCAGTGAGGAAGCAGGATTCTAGGAAGGGGATAAACCATGGTTAACCAAGGAGGTTAAGTCAGAAGATGAGTCATACGGACTCGAAACGTTAACTCTGTTTTTCTCTCCACAGATGCTGTCAGACCTGCTGAGTTTTTCCAGCATTTTCTGTTTTTGTTTCAGATTTGCAGCATCTGCAGTATTTTGCTTTTACTTAAGGATTGTATGTTTTTTCTTTCAATTTGATACAACGTGGCAAAGATTAGTCAGAGGATTGGGCAAGTTTTAAAAACCAACAGGAGATGACCAAGAAAATAATAAAGAGGGAGAAAATAAACTTTGAGAAAATAAACTAGCAAATCATATAAAAACAGACAGTAAGAGCTTCTTTAAATATATGAAAAGGAAGAGAGAAGCCAAAGTGAACGGAGGCCCCTTAGAGAATGAAGCTGGGGAAATAATAATGGGGAACCAGGAGATGGCAGAGGAGTTGAATAAATACTTTGCTTCAGTCTTCACAGTAGAGGACACGAATAGCATTCCAAAAATACTAAACTGTCAAGGGGCAAAAGGGTGGGGGGAGGAAATAAATACAATAACTATCACTAGACAAAATGTACTTGGGAAACTAATGGGGCTAAAGGCCGAAAAGTCCCCTGGACCTGATGGGTTGCATCCTAGGATATTAAAGGAAGTAGCTACAGAGATAGTGGATGCACTGGTAGTAATCTTCCAAGAATCCTTAGATTCTGGAAAAGTCCCAGAGGATTGGAAAACTGCCAATGTAACACCCTTATTCAAAAAGAGAGGGAGACAAAAAAACAGGCAACTATAGGCCAGTTAGCTCAACATCTGTCATTGGGAAAATGTTAGAGTCTATTAGAAAGGATGTAATAGCAGAGCATTTAGAAATACATAATCTAATCAAGCAGAGTCAGCATGGCTTCATGAAGGGGAAATCATGCCTGACAAATTTATTAGAATTCTTTGACGAGGTAACAAGCAGGATTGATAAAGGGGAACCAGTAGATGTAATATATTTGGATTTCCAAAAGGCATTTGATAAGGCACTGCACATAAAGCTACTGAGTAAGATAAGAGCCCATGGTGTTGAAGGTGGTATATTAGCATGGATAGAGGATTGGCTAACTAATAGAAGACAGGGAGTCGGGATACAGGGGGCATTTTCAGGATGGTAACCTGTAACTAGTCGACCCCAGTGCTGGGGACACAATTATCTACAATATATATTAATAACTTGGATGAGGGAAATGAATGTACTATTGCCAAGTTTGCAGATGACACAAAAATAGGTGGGAAGGCAAGTGGTGAGGATGACACAAAGAATCTGCAGAGGGATATAGAGAGGTTAAGTGAGTGGGCAAAAACTCAGCAGATGGAATATAATGTGGGAAAATGTGAGGTTATGCACATTGGCAGGAAGAATAGAGGAGCTGAATATTATTTAAATGGAGAAAGACTGCAGAAAGCTGCAGCACAGAGGGATTTGGTGGCCCTCATGCATAAATCACAAAAAGCCAACATACAAGTTCAGCAAGTAATAGGTAAGGCAAGTGGAATGTTGGCCTTTATTTCAACAGGAATGGAGTATAAAAATAGGGAAGTCTTGCTAAAACTACACAAGGCACCAGTTAGACCACACCTAGAATACTGTGAACACTTTTGGTCCCCTTACCTAAGGGGAAATATACTGGCATTGGAGGCAGCCCAGAGAAGGTTCACTAGGTTGATCCCAGGTATGGAGGGATTTTATGAGGAGAGGTTGAATAGGTTGGGCCTGTACTCACAAGAGTTCAGAAGAAAAAGAGGCAACCTTATTGAAACATATAATAATCTTAAGGGGCTTGACAGGGTAGATGCTGAGAGGTTGTTTCCCCTTGTGGGAGTCTCAATCCAGAGACCATAATCTCAGAGTAAGGGGTTGCCAATTTAAGACAGAGATGAGGAGGAATTTCTTCTCTCAGAGGATAGTGAATCTGTGGAATTCTTTACCGCAGAGGGCTGTAGAGACTGGGTCATTAAGTATATTCAAGGCTGAGAGAGACAGATTTTTAATCGGTGCGGGAATCAAGGGTTATGGGGAAAAGGCAGCAAAGCAGAGTTGAGGATTATCAGATCAACCTCAATCTCATTGAATGGCAGAACAGATTCAATGGGCCAAATGGCCTACTTCTCCTCCTACATCTTACGGTCTAAGTACTTTTTAAAATCTCATCACTTGCAGTGTCAGGAAACGTGGTAGTAAGAAGCCAGAAACAGCAATGAGCAGTCAGTCAGCGGATGCTGTCAGGCCTGCTGACTAATTCCAGAGTAAGTCAGGGTCTTAGTTTACATCTGATCCAAAAAACTGACCCTCCGACAGTGCGACACCCTCAGTCCTGACCCTCCGACAGTGTGACGCTCTCTCAATCCTGACCCTCTGACAGTGCAACGCTCCCTCAGTCCTGACCCTCCGACAGTGCGGTGCTCCCTCAGTACTGACCCTCCGACAGTGCAGCACTCCGTCATTACTGAAGCTATGACAGTGTGGCGCTCCCTCAGTACTGAACCTGCAACGGTGCAGCACTCCCTCAGTACTGACGCTCTGACAGTGCAGCACTCCCTCAGTACTGAACCTGCAACAGTGCAGCACTCCCTCAGTACTGACACTCTGACAGTGCGGCGCCCCCTCAGTACTGACCCTCCGACAGTGTGACGCTCCCTCAGTACTGACCCTCCGACAGTGTGGCGCTCTCTCAGTACTGACCCTCCGACAGTGTGGCGCTCTCTCAGTACTGACCCTCCGACAGTGCGGCACTCCCTCAGTACTGACGCTGTGACAGTGCGGCACTCCCTCAGTACTGACTCTCCGACAGTGTGACACTCCCTCAGTACTGACCCTCTGACGGTGTGGCACTCCCTCAGTACTGACCCTCTGACGGTGTGGCACTCCCTCAGTACTGACCCTCTGACGGTGTGGCACTCCCTCAGTACTGACCCTCTGACGGTGCGGCACTCCCTCAGTACTGACCCTCTGATGGTGTGGCTCTCCCTCAGTACTGACCCTCTGACGGTGTGGCTCTCCTTCAGTACTGACCCTCTGACGGTGTGGCTCTCCTTCAGTACTGACCCTCTGACGGTGTGGCTCTCCTTCAGTACTGACCCTCTGACGGTGTGGCTCTCCCTCAGTACTGACGCTCACACTCCCTCAGTGCTGGCACTTTAGTGTCTTAACCACGACTTTGAGCAGAATTCAACACAAATTAAACCTGGGCACAAAGGCATGCCTAAATCACTTATTTAAATCTAAAATATTAGTGCTGCTCCTTATTCAACTTCCTCACCAGAAATCAGCTGTTCCAGTCGCACTCGCTCATGGGCTGCGTGCTGATCGACCAACACCAGCAGATTACCCTCTGCAACACGAAACCTCCGGTTAGACACAAATATACCAATCCTCCCCGACACCAAACACACACCCCCCAACCAAACACACCCCAACACCCCGCACCCAAACACACCCCAACACCCCGCACCAAAACACACCCCCACACCCCCCAACCAAACACATCCCCACACCCCCCAACCAAACACACACCCGCACCCCGCACCCAAACACACCCCCACACCCCCCACCCAAACACACCCCACACCTCGCACCCAAACACACACCCACACCCCGCACCCAAACAAACCCCCTCACCCCCCTACCAAACACACCCACACACCCACCAACATTACACTCCCCTCACCTCGCACCCAAACACACACCCACACCCCGCACCCAAACACACACCCACACCCTCCAACCAAACACACCCCCCCACCCTGCACCCAAACACACATCCACACCCCGCACCCAAACACACATACACACCCCCCAACCAAACACACTCCCACCCCCCACGCACCCAAACACACACCCACACCCACCAACCAAACACACCCCCACACCCCGCACCCAAACACACCCCCACACCCCGCACCCAAACACACACCCACACCCCGCACCCAAACACACACCACCCCACTCCACACCCAAACACACACCCACACCCCGCACCCAAACACACACACCCCCACACCGCACCCAAACACACACCCGCACCCCGCACCCAAACACACACCCGCACCCCGCACCCAAACACACACCCACACCCCGCACCCAAACACACACCCACACCCCGCACCCAAACACACACCCACACACCGCACCCAAACACACACCCACACCCAAACACACCCCCGCACTCCGCACCCAAACACACACCCGCACCCCGCACCCAAACACACACCCGCACCCCGCACCCAAACACACACCCGCACCCCGCACCCAAACACACCCCCACACTCCGCACCCAAACACACCCACACACTCCGCACCCAAACACACCCCCACACTCCGCACCCAAACACACCCCCATACTCCGCACCCAAACACACCCCCACACTCCGCACCCAAACACACCCCCACACTCCGCACCCAAACACACCCCCACACTCCGCACCCAAACACACCCCCACACTCCGCACCCAAACACACCCCCCCACTCCAACCCCAAACACACATCCACACCCCGCACCCAAACACACCCCCACACCCCGCACCCAAACACACCCCAAACACCCCGCACCCAAACACACCCCCACACCCCGCACCCAAACACACCCCCACACCCCGCACCCAAACAAACATACACACCCCCCAACCAAACACACACCCCCCCAACCCCGCACCCAAACACGCCCCCACACCCCGCACCCAAACACACCGCCACACCCCCCAACCAAACACACCCCCACACCCCGCACCCAAACACACATATACACCCCCCAACCAAACACACACCCCACCCACCCCACACCCAAACACACCCCCACACCCCGCACCAAACACACACCCACACCCCCCAACCAAACACACCCCCACACCCCGCACCCAAACACACCCCCACACACCGCACCCAAACACACCCCCACACCCCGCACCCAAACACACCCCCACACCCCGCACCCAAACACACACCCACACCCCACACCCAAACACACATACACACCCCCCAACCAAACACACACCCCCCCCCACCCTGCACCCAAACACACACCCACACCCCGCACCCAAACACACACCGACATCCCCCAACCAAACACACCCCCACACCCCGCACACAAAACACACACCCACAACCCGCACCCAAACACACACCCACACCCCACACCCAAACACACACCCACACCCCCCAACCAAACACACCCCCACACCCCGCACCCAAACACACATACACACCCCGCACCCAAACGCACCACCCCACCCCGCACCCAAACACACATACACACCCCCCAACCAAACACACACCCCCCCCAACGCGCACCCAAACACACACCCACACCCCCCAACCAAACACACCCCCACACCCCGCACCCAAACACACACCCACACCCCCCCAACCAAACACACCCCCACACCCCGCACCCAAATACACATACACACCCCCCAACCAAACACACACCCACACCCCGCACCCAAACACACATACACACGCCCCAACCAAACACACACCCCCCCCACCCGGCACCCAAACACACACCTACACCCCGCACCCAAACACACATACACACCCCCCAACCAAACACACCTCCACACCCCGCACCCAAACACACATACACACCCCCCAACCAAACACACCCCCACACCCCGCACCCAAACACACATACACACCCCCAACCAAACACACCCACACAACCCCCAACCAAACACACACCCACACCCCCCAACCAAACACACACCCACACCCCACACCCAAACACACACCCACACCCCGCAACCAAACACACGCCCACACCCCACACCCAAACACACACCCACACCCCGCACCCAAACACACATCACCCCACTCCACACCCAAAGACACAACCACACCCTGCACCCAAACACACACCCACCCACTCCACACCCAAACACCGCACCCAAACACACACCCACACCCCGCACACAAACCCACCCCCACACGCCGCACCCAAACACACCCCCACACCCAAACACACCCCCACACCCAAACACACCCCCACACCCAAACACACCCCCACACCCAAACACACCCCCACACACCGCACCCAAACACACCCCCACACACCGCACCCAAACACACCCCCACACCCCGCACCCAAACACACCCCAACATTCCGCACCCAAACACACCCCCACGCCCCGCACCCAAACATACCCCCACACCCCGCACCCAAACACACCCCCACACCCAAACACACCCCCACACACCGCACCCAAACACACCCCCACACACCGCACCCAAACATACACCCACACCCCGCACCCAAACACACCCCCACACCCCCCACCCAAACACACCCCACACCTCGCACCCAAACACACACCCACACCCCGCACCCAAACACACCCCCACACCCCCCAACCAAACACACCCCCACACCCCGCACCCAAACACACCCCCACACCCCGCACCCAAACATACCCCCACACCCCGCACTCAAACACACCACCACACCCCGCACCCAAACACACATACACACCCCCAACCAAACACACACCCCACACCCCGCACCCAAACACACACCCACACCCTCCAACCAAACACACACTCCCCCCACCCTGCACCCAAACACACATCCACACCCCGCACCCAAACACACATACACACCCCCCAACCAAACACACACCCACCCCACCACGCACCCAAACACACACCCACACCCACCAACCAAACACACCTCCACACCCCGCACCCAAACACACATACACACCCCCAACCAAACACACCCACACAACCCCCAACCAAACACACACCCACACCCCCCAACCAAACACACACCCACACCCCACACCCAAACACACACCCACACCCCGCAACCAAACACACGCCCACACCCCACACCCAAACACACACCCACACCCGCACCCAAACACACATCACCCCACTCCACACCCAAAGACACAACCACACCCTGCACCCAAACACACACCCACCCACTCCACACCCAAACACACACCCACACCCCGCACCCAAACACACACCCACACCCCGCACACAAACCCACCCCCACACGCCGCACCCAAACACACCCCCACACCCAAACACACCCCCACACCCAAACACACCCCCACACCCAACCACACCCCCACACCCAAACACACCCCCACACACCGCACCCAAACACACCCCCACACACCGCACCCAAACACACACCCACACCCCACACCCAAACACACCCCAACATTCCGCACCCAAACACACCCCCACACTCCGCACCCAAACACACCCCCACACTCCGCACCCAAACACACACCCACACCCACCAACCAAACACACCCCCACACCCCGCACCCAAACACACACCCACACCCCGCACCCAAACACACACCCACACCCCACACCCAAACACACATACACACCCCCCAACCAAACACACACCCCCCCCCACCCTGCACCCAAACACACACCCACACCCCGCACCCAAACACACACCGACATCCCCCAACCAAACACACCCCCACACCCCGCACACAAAACACACAACCACAACCCGCACCCAAACACACACCCACACCCCACACCCAAACACACACCCACACCCCCCAACCAAACACACCCCCACACCCCGCACCCAAACACACATACACACCCCGCACCCAAACGCACCACCCCACCCCGCACCCAAACACACATACACACCCCCCAACCAAACACACACCCCCCCCAACGCGCACCCAAACACACACCCACACCCCCCAACCAAACACACCCCCACACCCCGCACCCAAACACACACCCACATCCCCCCAACCAAACACACCCCCACACCCCGCACCCAAATACACATACACACCCCCCAACCAAACACACACCCACACCCCGCACCCAAACACACATACACACGCCCCAACCAAACACACACCCCCCCCACCCGGCACCCAAACACACACCTACACCCCGCACCCAAACACACATACACACCCCCCAACCAAACACACCTCCACACCCCGCACCCAAACACACATACACACCCCCAACCAAACACACCCACACAACCCCCAACCAAACACACACCCACACCCCCCAACCAAACACACACCCACACCCCACACCCAAACACACACCCACACCCCGCAACCAAACACACGCCCACACCCCACACCCAAACACACACCCACACCCGCACCCAAACACACATCACCCCACTCCACACCCAAAGACACAACCACACCCTGCACCCAAACACACACCCACCCACTCCACACCCAAACCCCGCACCCAAACACACACCCACACCCCGCACACAAACCCACCCCCACACGCCGCACCCAAACACACCCCCACACCCAAACACACCCCCACACCCAAACACACCCCCACACCCAAACACACCCCCACACCCAAACACACCCCCACACACCGCACCCAAACACACCCCCACACACCGCACCCAAACACACCCCCACACCCCGCACCCAAACACACCCCAACATTCCGCACCCAAACACACCCCCACGCCCCGCACCCAAACATACCCCCACACCCCGCACCCAAACACACCCCCACACCCAAACACACCCCCACACACCGCACCCAAACACACCCCCACACACCGCACCCAAACATACACCCACACCCCGCACCCAAACACACCCCCACACCCCCCACCCAAACACACCCCACACCTCGCACCCAAACACACACCCACACCCCGCACCCAAACACACCCCCACACCCCCCAACCAAACACACCCCCACACCCCGCACCCAAACACACCCCCACACCCCGCACCCAAACATACCCCCACACCCCGCACTCAAACACACCACCACACCCCGCACCCAAACACACATACACACCCCCCAACCAAACACACACCCCCACACCCCGCACTCAAACACACCACCACACCCCGCACCCAAACACACACCCACACCCTCCAACCAAACACACACTCCCCCCACCCTGCACCCAAACACACATCCACACCCCGCACCCAAACACACATACACACCCCCCAACCAAACACACACCCACCCCACCACGCACCCAAACACACACCCACACCCACCAACCAAACACACCTCCACACCCCGCACCCAAACACACATACACACCCCCAACCAAACACACCCACACAACCCCCAACCAAACACACACCCACACCCCCCAACCAAACACACACCCACACCCCACACCCAAACACACACCCACACCCCGCAACCAAACACACGCCCACACCCCACACCCAAACACACACCCACACCCGCACCCAAACACACATCACCCCACTCCACACCCAAAGACACAACCACACCCTGCACCCAAACACACACCCACCCACTCCACACCCAAACACACACCCACACCCCGCACCCAAACACACACCCACACCCCGCACACAAACCCACCCCCACACGCCGCACCCAAACACACCCCCACACCCAAACACACCCCCACACCCAAACACACCCCCACACCCAAACACACCCCCACACCCAAACACACCCCCACACACCGCACCCAAACACACCCCCACACACCGCACCCAAACACACACCCACACCCCGCACCCAAACACACCCCAACATTCCGCACCCAAACACACCCCCACACTCCGCACCCAAACACACCCCCACACTCCGCACCCAAACACACACCCACACCCACCAACCAAACACACCCCCACACCCCGCACCCAAACACACACCCACACCCCGCACCCAAACACACACCCACACCCCACACCCAAACACACATACACACCCCCCAACCAAACACACACCCCCCCCCACCCTGCACCCAAACACACACCCACACCCCGCACCCAAACACACACCGACATCCCCCAACCAAACACACCCCCACACCCCGCACACAAAACACACAACCACAACCCGCACCCAAACACACACCCACACCCCACACCCAAACACACACCCACACCCCCCAACCAAACACACCCCCACACCCTGCACCCAAACACACATACACACCCCGCACCCAAACGCACCACCCCACCCCGCACCCAAACACACATACACACCCCCCAACCAAACACACACCCCCCCCAACGCGCACCCAAACACACACCCACACCCCCCAACCAAACACACCCCCACACCCCGCACCCAAACACACACCCACATCCCCCCAACCAAACACACCCCCACACCCCGCACCCAAATACACATACACACCCCCCAACCAAACACACACCCACACCCCGCACCCAAACACACATACACACGCCCCAACCAAACACACACCCCCCCCACCCGGCACCCAAACACACACCTACACCCCGCACCCAAACACACATACACACCCCCCAACCAAACACACCCCCACACCGCGCACCCAAACACACATACACACCCCCAACCAAACACACCCACACAACCCCCAACCAAACACACACCCACACCCCCCAACCAAACACACACCCACACCCCACACCCAAACACACACCCACACCCCGCAACCAAACACACGCCCACACCCCACACCCAAACACACACCCACACCCGCACCCAAACACACATCACCCCACTCCACACCCAAAGACACAACCACACCCTGCACCCAAACACACACCCACCCACTCCACACCCAAACCCCGCACCCAAACACACACCCACACCCCGCACACAAACCCACCCCCACACGCCGCACCCAAACACACCCCCACACCCAAACACACCCCCACACCCAAACACACCCCCACACCCAAACACACCCCCACACACCGCACCCAAACACACCCCCACACCCCGCACCCAAACACACACCCACACCCCGCACCCAAACACACCCCCACACCCCCCAACCAAACACACCCCCACACCCCGCACCCAAACACACCCCCACACCCCGCACCCAAACATACCCCCACACCCCGCACTCAAACACACCACCACACCCCGCACCCAAACACACATACACACCCCCCAACCAAACACACACCCCCACACCCCGCACCCAAACACACACCCACACCCTCCAACCAAACACACACTCCCCCCACCCTGCACCCAAACACACATCCACACCCCGCACCCAAACACACATACACACCCCCCAACCAAAAACACACCCACCCCACCACGCACCCAAACACACACCCACACCGACCAACCAAACACACCCCCACACCCCGCACCCAAACACACACCCACACCCCGCACCCAAACACACACCCACACCCACCAACCAAACACACCCCCACACCCCGCACCCAAACACACACCCACACCCCGCACCCAAACACACACCCACACCCCGCACCCAAACACACACCACCCCACCCCGCACCCAAACACACACCCACACCCCGCACCCAAACACACACACCCCCACACCGCACCCAAACACACACCCGCACCCCGCACCCAAACACACACCCGCACCCCGCACCCAAACACACACCCGCACCACGCACCCAAACAGACCCCCACACGCCGCACCCAAACACACCCCCACACCCAAACACACCCCCGCACTCCGCACCCAAACACACACCCGCACCCCGCACCCAAACACACACCCGCACCCCGCACCCAAACACACACCCGCACCCCGCACCCAAACACACCCCCACACTCTGCACCCAAACACACACCCACACTCAGCACCCAAACACACCCCCACACTCCGCACCCAAACACATCCCCACACTCCGCACCCAAACACACCCCCACACTCCGCACCCAAACACACCCCCATACTCCGCACCCAAACACACCCCCACACTCCGCACTCAAACACACCCCCACACTCCGCACCCAAACACACCCCCACACTCCGCACCCAAACACACCCCCACACTCCGCACCCAAACACACCCCCACACTCCGCACCCAAACACACCCCCACACTCCGCACCCAAACACACCCCCACACTCCGCACCCAAATACACCCCCACACTCCGCACCCAAACACACCCCCACACTCCGCACCCAAACACACCCCCACACTCCGCACCCAAACACACCCCCACACTCCGCACCCATACACCCACACCTCGCACCAACACACACCCCCCCACTCCAACCCCAAACACACATCCACACCCCGCACCCAAACACACCCCCACACCCCAACACACCCCCACACACCCCCACACCCCGCACCCAAACACACCCCAAACACCCCGCACCCAAACACACCCCCACACCCCGCACCCAAACACACCCCCACACCCCGCACCCAAACAAACATACACACCCCCCAACCAAACACACACCCCCCCAACCCCGCACCCAAACACGCCCCCACACCCCGCACCCAAACACACACCGCCACACCCCCCAACCAAACACACCCCCACACCCCGCACCCAAACACACATACACACCCCCCAACCAAACACACACCCCACCCACCCCACACCCAAACACACCCCCACACCCCGCACCAAACACACACCCACACCCCCCAACCAAACACACCCCCACACCCCGCACCCAAACACACATACACACGCCCCAACCAAACACATACCCCCCCACCCGGCACCCAAACACACACCTACACCCCGCACCCAAACACACATACACACCCCCCAACCAAACACACCTCCACACCCCGCACCCAAACACACATACACACCCCCAACCAAACACACCCACACAACCCCCAACCAAACACACACCCACACCCCCCAACCAAACACACACCCACACCCCACACCCAAACACACACCCACACCCCGCAACCAAACACACGCCCACACCCCACACCCAAACACACACCCACACCCGCACCCAAACACACATCACCCCACTCCACACCCAAAGACACAACCACACCCTGCACCCAAACACACACCCACCCACTCCACACCCAAACACACACCCACACCCCGCACCCAAACACACACCCACACCCCGCACACAAACCCACCGCCACACGCCGCACCCAAACACACCCCCACACCCAAACACACCCCCACACCCAAACACACCCCCACACCCAAACACACCCCCACACCCAAACACACCCCCACACACCGCACCCAAACACACCCCCACACACCGCACCCAAACACACACCCACACCCCGCACCCAAACACACCCCAACATTCCGCACCCAAACACACCCCCACACTCCGCACCCAAACACACCCCCACACTCCGCACCCAAACACACACCCACACCCACCAACCAAACACACCCCCACACCCCGCACCCAAACACACACCCACACCCCGCACCCAAACACACACCCACACCCCACACCCAAACACACATACACACCCCCCAACCAAACACACACCCCCCCCACCCTGCACCCAAACACACACCCACACCCCGCACCCAAACACACACCGACATCCCCCAACCAAACACACCCCCACACCCCGCACACAAAACACACAACCACAACCCGCACCCAAACACACACCCACACCCCACACCCAAACACACACCCACACCCCGCACCCAAACACACATACACACCCCGCACCCAAACGCACCACCCCACCCCGCACCCAAACACACATACACACCCCCCAACCAAACACACACCCCCCCCAACGCGCACCCAAACACACACCCTCACCCCCCAACCAAACACACCCCCACACCCCGCACCCAAACACACACCCACATCCCCCCAACCAAACACACCCCCACACCCCGCACCCAAATACACATACACACCCCCCAACCAAACACACACCCACACCCCGCACCCAAACACACATACACACGCCCCAACCAAACACACACCCCCCCCACCCGGCACCCAAACACACACCTACACCCCGCACCCAAACACACATACACACCCCCCAACCAAACACACCCCCACACCCCGCACCCAAACACACATACACACCCCCAACCAAACACACCCACACAACCCCCAACCAAACACATACCCACACCCCCCAACCAAACACACACCCACACCCCACACCCAAACACACACCCACACCCCGCAACCAAACACACGCCCACACCCCACACCCAAACACACACCCACACCCGCACCCAAACACACATCACCCCACTCCACACCCAAAGACACAACCACACCCTGCACCCAAACACACACCCACCCACTCCACACCCAAACCCCGCACCCAAACACACACCCACACCCCGCACACAAACCCACCCCCACACGCCGCACCCAAACACACCCCCACACCCAAACACACCCCCACACCCAAACACACCCCCACACCCAAACACACCCCCACACACCGCACCCAAACACACCCCCACACACCGCACCCAAACACACACCCACACCCCGCACCCAAACACACCCCCACACCCCCCACCCAAACACACCCCACACCTCGCACCCAAACAAACACCCACACCCCGCACCCAAACACACCCCCACACCCCCCAACCAAACACACCCCCACACCCCGCACCCAAACACACCCCCACACCCCGCACCCAAACATACCCCCACACCCCGCACTCAAACACACCACCACACCCCGCACCCAAACACACATACACACCCCCCAACCAAACACACACCCCCACACCCCGCACCCAAACACACACCCACACCCTCCAACCAAACACACACTCCCCCCACCCTGCACCCAAACACACATCCACACCCCGCACCCAAACACACATACACACCCCCCAACCAAACACACACCCACCCCACCACGCACCCAAACACACACCCACACCCACCAACCAAACACACCCCCACACCCCGCACCCAAACACACACCCACACCCCGCACCCAAACACACACCCACACCCACCAACCAAACACACCCCCACACCCCGCACCCAAACACACACCCACACCCCGCACCCAAACACACACCCACACCCCGCACCCAAACACACACCACCCCACTCCACACCCAAACACACACCCACACCCCGCACCCAAACACACACACCCCCACACCGCACCCAAACACACACCCGCACCCCGCACCCAAACACACACCCGCACCCCGCACCCAAACACACACCCGCACCACGCACCCAAACAGACCCCCACACGCCGCACCCAAACACACCCCCACACCCAAAAACACCCCCGCACTCCGCACCCAAACACACACCCGCACCCCGCACCCAAACACACACCCGCACCCCGCACCCAAACACACACCCGCACCCCGCACCCAAACACACCCCCACACTCTGCACCCAAACACACACCCACACTCAGCACCCAAACACACCCCCACACTCCGCACCCAAACACACCCCCACACTCCGCACCCAAACACACCCCCACACTCCGCACCCAAACACACCCCCACACTCCGCACCCAAACACACACCCACACTCCGCACCCAAACACACACCCACACTCCGCACCCAAACACACACCCACACTCCGCACCCAAACACACCCCCACACTCCGCACCCAAACACACCCCCACACTCCGCACCCAAATACACCCCCACACTCCGCACCCAAACACACCCCCACACTCCGCACCCAAACACACCCCCACACTCCGCACCCAAATACACCCCCACACTCTGCACCCAAACACACCCCCACACTCCGCACCCAAACACACCCCCACACTCCGCACCCAAACACACCCCCACACTCCGCACCCAAACACACACCCACACCTCGCACCAACACACACCCCCCCACTCCAACCCCAAACACACATCCACACCCCGCACCCAAACACACCCCCACACCCCGCACCCAAACACACCCCCACACCCCGCACCCAAACACACCCCCACACCCCGCACCCAAACACACACCCACACCCCGCACCCAAACACACCCCCACACCCCGCACCCAAACACACCCCCACACCCCCCAACCAAACACACACCCCCACACCCCGCACCCAAACACACACCCACACCCCCCAACCAAACACACACTCCCCCCACCCTGCACCCAAACACACATCCACACCCCGCACCCAAACACACACCCACATCCCCCAACCAAACACACACACCCACACCCCGCACCCAAACACACACCCACACCCCGCACCCAAACACACACCCATACCCCGCACCCAAACACACACCCACACACCCCAACCAAACACACCCCCACACCCCGCACCCAAACACACATACACACCCCCCAACCAAACACACACCCCCCCCCACGCACCCAAACACACTCCCACACCCACCAACCAAACACACACCCACACCCCGCACCCAAACACACACCCACACCCCGCACCCAAACACACACCACCCCACTCCACACCCAAACACACACCCGCACCCAAACACACCCCCGCACTCCGCACCCAAACACACACCCGCACCCCGCACCCAAACACACACCCGCACCCCGCACCCAAACACACCCCCACACTCTGCACCCAAACACACCCCCACACTCCGCACCCAAACACACCCCCACACTCCGCACCCAAACACACCCCCACACTCCGCACCCAAACACACCCCCACACTCCGCACCCAAACACACCCCCACACTCCGCACCCAAACACACACCCACACTCCGCACCCAAACACACACCCACACTCCGCACCCAAACACACACCCACACTCCGCACCCAAACACACCCCCACACTCCGCACCCAAACACACCCCCACACTCCGCACCCAAATACACCCCCACACTCCGCACCCAAACACACCCCCACACTCCGCACCCAAACACACCCCCACACTCCGCACCCAAATACACCCCCACACTCTGCACCCAAACACACCCCCACACTCCGCACCCAAACACACCCCCACACTCCGCACCCAAACACACCCCCACACTCCGCACCCAAACACACACCCACACCTCGCACCAACACACACCCCCCCACTCCAACCCCAAACACACATCCACACCCCGCACCCAAACACACACCCACCCACTCCACACCCAAACACACACCCACACCCCGCACCCAAACACACACCCACACCCCGCACACAAACCCACCCCCACACCCCACACCCAAACACACACCCACACCCGCACCCAAACACACACCCACCCACTCCACACCCAAACACACACCCACACCCCGCACCCAAACACACACCCACACCCCGCACACAAACCCACCCCCACACACCGCACCCAAACACACACCCACACCCCGCACCCAAACACACCCCAACATTCCGCACCCAAACACACCCCCACACTCCGCACCCAAACACACCCCCACACTCCGCACCCAAACACACCCCCACACTCCGCACCCAAACACACCCCCACACTCCGCACCCAAACACACCCCCACACTCCGCACCCAAACACACCCCCACACTCCGCACCCAAACACACCCCCACACCTCGCACCAAAACACACACCCACACCCCGCACCCAAACACACACCCACACCCCGCACCCAAACACACCCCCACACCCCCCAACAAAACACACCCCCACACCCCGCACCCAAACACACCCCCACACCCCGCACCCAAACATACCCCCACACCCCGCACCCAAACACACCCCTACACCCCGCACCCAAACACACCCCCACACTCCGCACCCAAACACACCCCCACGCCCCGCACCCAAACATACCCCCACACCCCGCACCCAAACACACCCCCACACCCCGCACCCAAACACACATACACACCCCCCAACCAAACACACACCCCCACACCCCGCACCCAAACACACACCCACACCCCCCAACCAAACACACACTCCCCCCACCCTGCACCCAAACACACATCCACACCCCGCACCCAAACACACACCCACATCCCCCAACCAAACACACACACCCACACCCCGCACCCAAACACACACCCACACCCCGCACCCAAACACACACCCATACCCCGCACCCAAACACACCCACACACCCCAACCAAACACACCCCCACACCCCGCACCCAAACACACATACACACCACCCAACCAAACACACACCCCCCCCCACGCACCCAAACACACTCCCACACCCACCAACCAAACACACACCCACACCCCGCACCCAAACACACACCCACACCCCGCACCCAAACACACACCACCCCACTCCACACCCAAACACACACCCGCACCCCGCACCCAAACACACACCCGCACCCCACACCCAAACACACACCCGCACCACGCACCCAAAGAGACCCCCACACGCCGCACCCAAACACACCCCCACACCCAAACACACCCCCGCACTCCGCACCCAAACACACACCCGCACCCCGCACCCAAACACACACCCGCACCCCGCACCCAAACACACCCCCACACTCTGCACCCAAACACACCCCCACACTCCGCACCCAAACACACCCCCACACTCCGCACCCAAACACACCCCCACACTCCGCACCCAAACACACCCCCACACTCCGCACCCAAACACACCCCCACACTCCGCACCCAAACACACACCCACACTCCGCACCCAAACACACACCCACACTCCGCACCCAAACACACACCCACACTCCGCACCCAAACACACCCCCACACTCCGCACCCAAACACACCCCCACACTCCGCACCCAAATACACCCCCACACTCCGCACCCAAACACACCCCCACACTCCGCACCCAAACACACCCCCACACTCCGCACCCAAATACACCCCCACACTCTGCACCCAAACACACCCCCACACTCCGCACCCAAACACACCCCCACACTCCGCACCCAAACACACCCCCACACTCCGCACCCAAACACACACCCACACCTCGCACCAACACACACCCCCGAACTCCAACCCCAAACACACATCCACACCCCGCACCCAAACACACCCCCACACCCCGCACCCAAACACACCCCCACACCCCGCACCCAAACACACCCCCACACCCCGCACCCAAACACACACCCACACCCCGCACCCAAACACACCCCCACACTCCGCACCCAAACACACCCCCACACCCCGCACCCAAACACACCCCCACACTCCGCACCCAAACACACCCCCACACCCCGCACCCAAACACACCCCCACACCCCGCACCCAAACACACCCCCACACCCCCCAACCAAACACACACCCCCACACCCCGCACCCAAACACACACCCACACCCCCCAACCAAACACACACTCCCCCCACCCTGCACCCAAACACACATCCACACCCCGCACCCAAACACACACCCACATCCCCCAACCAAACACACACACCCACACCCCGCACCCAAACACACACCCACACCCCGCACCCAAACACACACCCATACCCCGCACCCAAACACACACCCACACACCCCAACCAAACACACCCCCACACCCCGCACCCAAACACACATACACACCCCCCAACCAAACACACACCCCCCCCCACGCACCCAAACACACTCCCACACCCACCAACCAAACACACACCCACACCCCGCACCCAAACACACACCCACACCCCGCACCCAAACACACACCACCCCACTCCACACCCAAACACACACCCGCACCCCGCACCCAAACACACACCCGCACCCCACACCCAAACACACACCCGCACCACGCACCCAAAGAGACCCCCACACGCCGCACCCAAACACACCCCCACACCCAAACACACCCCCGCACTCCGCACCCAAACACACACCCGCACCCCGCACCCAAACACACACCCGCACCCCGCACCCAAACACACCCCCACACTCTGCACCCAAACACACCCCCACACTCCGCACCCAAACACACCCCCACACTCCGCACCCAAACACACCCCCACACTCCGCACCCAAACACACCCCCACACTCCGCACCCAAACACACACCCACACTCCGCACCCAAACACACACCCACACTCCGCACCCAAACACACCCCCACACTCCGCACCCAAACACACACCCACACTCCGCACCCAAACACACCCCCACACTCCGCACCCAAACACACCCCCACACTCCGCACCCAAACACACCCCCACACTCCGCACCCAAATACACCCCCACACTCCGCACCCAAACACACCCCCACACTCCGCACCCAAACACACCCCCACACTCCGCACCCAAATACACCCCCACACTCTGCACCCAAACACACCCCCACACTCCGCACCCAAACACACCCCCACACTCCGCACCCAAACACACCCCCACACTCCGCACCCAAACACACACCCACACCTCGCACCAACACACACCCCCCCACTCCAACCCCAAACACACATCCACACCCCGCACCCAAACACACCCCCACACCCCGCACCCAAACACACCCCCACACCCCGCACCCAAACACACCCCCACACCCCGCACCCAAACACACCCCCACACTCCGCACCCAAACACACCCCCACACTCCGCACCCAAACACACACCCACACCCCGCACCCAAACACACCCCCACACTCCGCACCCAAACACACCCCCACACCCCGCACCCAAACACACCCCCACACTCCGCACCCAAACACACCCCCACACCCCGCACCCAAACACACCCCAACATTCCGCACCCAAACACACCCCCACACCCCGCACCCAAACACACATACACACCCCCCAACCAAACACACACCCCCACACCCCGCACCCAAACACACACCCACACCCCCCAACCAAACACACACTCCCCCCACCCTGCACCCAAACACACATCCACACCCCGCACCCAAACACACACCCACATCCCCCAACCAAACACACACACCCACACCCCGCACCCAAACACACACCCACACCCCGCACCCAAACACACACCCATACCCCGCACCCAAACACACACCCACACACCCCAACCAAACACACCCCCACACCCCGCACCCAAACACACATACAAAACCCCCAACCAAACACACACCCCCCCCCACGCACCCAAACACACTCCCACACCCACCAACCAAACACACACCCACACCCCGCACCCAAACACACACCCACACCCCGCACCCAAACACACACCACCCCACTCCACACCCAAACACACACCCGCACCCCGCACCCAAACACACACCCGCACCCCACACCCAAACACACACCCGCACCACGCACCCAAAGAGACCCCCACACGCCGCACCCAAACACACCCCCACACCCAAACACACCCCCGCACTCCGCACCCAAACACACACCCGCACCCCGCACCCAAACACACACCCGCACCCCGCACCCAAACACACCCCCACACTCTGCACCCAAACACACCCCCACACTCCGCACCCAAACACACCCCCACACTCCGCACCCAAACACACCCCCACACTCCGCACCCCAAACACACCCCCACACTCCGCACCCAAACACACCCCCACACTCCGCACCCAAACACACACCCACACTCCGCACCCAAACACACACCCACACTCCGCACCCAAACACACACCCACACTCCGCACCCAAACACACCCCCACACTCCGCACCCAAACACACCCCCACACTCCGCACCCAAATACACCCCCACACTCCGCACCCAAACACACCCCCACACTCCGCACCCAAACACACCCCCACACTCCGCACCCAAATACACCCCCACACTCTGCACCCAAACACACCCCCACACTCCGCACCCAAACACACCCCCACACTCCGCACCCAAACACACCCCCACACTCCGCACCCAAACACACACCCACACCTCGCACCAACACACACCCCCCCACTCCAACCCCAAACACACATCCACACCCCGCACCCAAACACACCCCCACACCCCGCACCCAAACACACCCCCACACCCCGCACCCAAACACACCCCCACACCCCGCACCCAAACACACACCCACACCCCGCACCCAAACACACCCCCACACTCCGCACCCAAACACACCCCCACACCCCGCACCCAAACACACCCCCACAATCCGCACCCAAACACACCCCCACACCCCGCACCCAAACACACCCCCACACCCCGCACCCAAACACACCCCCACACCCCCCAACCAAACACACACCCCCACACCCCGCACCCAAACACACACCCACACCCCCCAACCAAACACACACTCCCCCCACCCTGCACCCAAACACACATCCACACCCCGCACCCAAACACACACCCACATCCCCCAACCAAACACACACACCCACACCCCGCACCCAAACACACACCCACACCCCGCACCCAAACACACACCCATACCCCGCACCCAAACACACACCCACACACCCCAACCAAACACACCCCCACACCCCGCACCCAAACACACATACACACCCCCCAACCAAACACACACCCCCCCCCACGCACCCAAACACACTCCCACACCCACCAACCAAACACACACCCACACCCCGCACCCAAACACACACCCACACCCCGCACCCAAACACACACCACCCCACTCCACACCCAAACACACACCCGCACCCCGCACCCAAACACACACCCGCACCCCACACCCAAACACACACCCGCACCACGCACCCAAAGAGACCCCCACACGCCGCACCCAAACACACCCCCACACCCAAACACACCCCCGCACTCCGCACCCAAACACACACCCGCACCCCGCACCCAAACACACACCCGCACCCCGCACCCAAACACACCCCCACACTCTGCACCCAAACACACCCCCACACTCCGCACCCAAACACACCCCCACACTCCGCACCCAAACACACCCCCACACTCCGCACCCAAACACACCCCCACACTCCGCACCCAAACACACCCCCACACTCCGCACCCAAACACACACCCACACTCCGCACCCAAACACACACCCACACTCCGCACCCAAACACACACCCACACTCCGCACCCAAACACACCCCCACACTCCGCACCCAAACACACCCCCACACTCCGCACCCAAACACACCCCCAAACTCCGCACCCAAACACACCCCCACACTCCGCACCCAAACACACCCCCACACTCCGCACCCAAATACACCCCCACACTCTGCACCCAAACACACCTCCACACTCCGCACCCAAACACACCCCCACACTCCGCACCCAAACACACCCCCACACTCCGCACCCAAACACACACCCACACCTCGCACCAACACACACCCCCCCACTCCAACCCCAAACACACATCCACACCCCGCACCCAAACACACCCCCACACCCCGCACCCAAACACACCCCCACACCCCGCACCCAAACACACCCCCACACCCCGCACCCAAACACACACCCACACCCCGCACCCAAACACACACCCACACTCCGCACCCAAACACACCCCCACACCCCGCACCCAAACACACCCCCACACTCCGCACCCAAACACACCCCAACATTCCGCACCCAAACACACCCCCACACTCCGCACCCAAACACACCCCCACACTCCGCACCCAAACACACCCCCACACTCCGCACCCAAACACACGCCCACACTCCGCACCCAAACACACCCCCACACTCCGCACCCAAACACACCCCCACACTCCGCACCCAAACACACCCAGACACTCCGCACCCAAACACACCCCCACACTCCGCACCCAAACACACCCCCACACTCCGCACCCAAACACACCCCCACACTCCGCACCCAAACACACCCCCACACTCCGCACCCAAACACACCCCCACACTCCGCACCCAAAACACACCCCCACACTCCGCACCCAAACACACCCCCACACTCCGCACCCAAACACACCCCCACACTCCGCACCCAAACACACCCCCACACTCCGCACCCAAACACACCCCCACACTCCGCACCCAAACACACCCCCACACTCCGGACCCAAACACACCCCCACACTCCGCACCCAAACACACATACACACCCCCCAACCAAACACACACCCCACCCACCCCACACCCAAACACACCCCCACACCCCGCACCAAACACACACCCACACCCCCCAACCAAACACACCCCACACCCAAACACACCCCCACACACCGCACCCAAACACACCCCCACACCCCGCACCCAAACACACCCCCACACCCCGCACCCAAACACACACCCACACCCCACACCCAAACACACATACACACCCCCCAACCAAACACACACCCCCACACCCCGCACCCAAACACACACCCACACCCCCCAACCAAACACACACTCCCCCCACCCTGCACCCAAACACACATCCACACCCCGCACCCAAACACACACCCACATCCCCCAACCAAACACACACACCCACACCCCGCACCCAAACACACACCCACACCCCGCACCCAAACACACACCCACACTCCGCACCCAAACACACACCCACACCCCGCACCCAAACACAACCCCACACCCCGCACCCAAACACAACCCCACACTCCGCACCCAAACACACACCCATACCCCGCACCCAAACACACACCCACACACCCCAACCAAACACACCCCCACACCCCGCACCCAAACACACATACACACCCCCCAACCAAACACACACCCCCCCCCACGCACCCAAACACACTCCCACACCCACCAACCAAACACACCCCCACACCCCGCACCCAAACACACACCCACACCCCGCACCCAAACACACACCCGCACCCCGCACCCAAACACACAC